>NC_050575.1:313141669-313441669 GCF_011100635.1 Trichosurus vulpecula
TGGTATAACACTACAAATAAAAAAAGTTTAAAAATCTACCTAATACTATGTAAGAAAAATACAAATGGGGCAGCTAGGTGGCTCAGTGAGTAGAGCACCAGCCCTGAAGTCAGGAGGACCTGAGTTCAAATCTGGCCTCAGACACTTAACATACTTACTAGCTGTGTGACCTTGGGCAAGTCACTTAACCCCAATTGCCCTGCCTTCCCCTCCCGCCCCAAAAAGAAATAATACAAGAAAACTTCCCAGAACTTCTGAACATAGAAAACAAAGTGTCAGCTGAGAGAATCCATAGATCAACCTCAGAAAAAACCCCATAGCTGAAAAAGTAGAATTTGAAACATTCTTAGAAATAAAACCAGACATGAAGAGAATATTTGCTTCTCAAATATCCATAAACAAGAAATACAAGAAAGATAAATGAATACAACAATCAGGGATAACAATAACAAAATGACAACACAGAAACTATTAAGAGATTTCATCTAAATGTACACAAGGAAGCAAAAGTATAAGCAGAAGTAATATAGAAGTGATTGTAGAGAAAAAGGCCTAAACTTCACACCCTGCCTACAGGTGCATCAACGTTTTCTGAAGAACTAGATTCTAAAATGAGAGGACATATAAAAAGGAGACAGGGAGGAAGAAGATCGAGAAGAATGTGTGCTATACAACTCAAGTGAAAGGCTAACAATAAAGGGAAATAACTCTTGTAGTCTCTCATGAAAAAGAGAACCTACAGGAAAATGAACAAGGAAGCAAAAGGAGGAATGGAAAAAAGGAAGGAGAAGGATGAAGTCTTTTTTCAATGGTGGGAGGAGGTATAACTGATGAATGCTCCTGTGGATAAAGAGAGATATTCTGTAAGGGAAGATGGAGAACTTACCATGGATGTTATATGCAAGGTTTAGGTGCTTAGAGAGATCACTCATCCTGCCTCAGAAGCAGAGAAATCAGAGCTCCTGGGGACAACTACCACCTGGAAGTTTATGGAGGGCATGCACCCAAGGGAGAGATTTTGAGATAAAATGGGAAAAGTGACCCAAAAAGAGGGGGGCAAAAATTTTAAAAATGAATGGAATAATCAGGGACATAGGAAGCATCCTACCATGGGGAAATGTCCTTTCTATCACTGGCAGAAATTGGTATTTTTCCAAGAGTGAGTCACAATAGAAAAAAGGGGTCTAGGGAACAAGCTCTAGAAAGTAATAACAGAAATTTTTTGGAGGGGAGAACCCAAAATAGGGACCTCGGAAGTTTTAATTCCATGAGGAATACAGAGAATAAAGAAGGATTAAATAAGTACAAGTAATAGGAGTCTAGAATATACAAAAAGAGAAGATAATGAAAAAAGTGAAGGAAAGACATCCTTTCTAGATAAAAATGGCAGAAAATGAGAATTTAGAAACAAATTAACAAAATGAATTGAAGATGAAGAGAGGAAGAAGAAATCTACTAGAGTAACTGAGAGGAAAAAAGAGGCAGGGGGGGGAATTAAATAACCAGATAAAAGCAAGAAAGAAAAAGGAACTAATAAGCAAAACTCCAAAAGGAAAAGAGTAGCAACAAAATGGAGGGGGGCAGCTTGAAGGTGAGGGAAGAGAAATGATGAGAATAGAGATACCTTAACAATTATTTCATTCATATAACTGAAGAGAAGTAGTACTGTAAGTACAGTAGTAGAGGGAAAAATCATATCTTTAAAATGAAATATCATAGACAAATGGAGAAAAAGATAAAGCTAATTTTTATAACTTCAAAAGTGAATGGATTAAACAATAAAAACAAAAACAAAATGACACAGTGATAGATTAAATTAAAAACCAAAATTTCATAATCCATTGCTGACGAGAAACATATCTAAAAAAACAAAAGCATACACAGAATTAAAATAAAGTGGCTGGAAAAAAATTTACTCTGCATCAAGGGAATTCAAAAAAGTAGGAGTTGCAACAATGCTACCAGCAAAACAAAAACAAATATTTTTAAAAAAGAGAGGACAAACAAGGAAACTATATTATGCTGAAAGGAAACATAACAAACCAATATCAGTATTAAACTTACCTGCTTCAAATACCTTCACATATAAATTAACTGAACTACAGGGATGCAAAGATGATAATACAGTGGTTTCAGGAGCTTTCAATGTCTAACTCTCACTTTTGGATACAGCTAACAGAAAAATAAACAAAAAAAGGAAAATGTAGAACTGAACAAATAGCTGGAGAAGCTAGAAATAAAAGATTTATGATATCTTCTAAATGGAACTACAAAAGAATATACTTCTTTCTCAACATTACATAAGACTTTTACAAAAAAAAAAAAGACTGCATTAGGGCACAGAGATATTGCAAACAAATGTGAAAGACAGGAATAGTAAGTATATCCTTTAGAGACCATAAGGCAATAAAAATACTTATTGATTCAAGGACCACAAACAAAAGATGTAGAGACATTATAAACAAGTGGAGGGAAATGTAAAGATAATTCTCATAATTTCAAATGCAAATGGATTAAACAGTTGCAGACTTAAAAATGAAATCCTAAACAATGAACAAATCATAAGAAATAATAATTGTGTGAAGGAAAAGAATAATGAAACAATATGTCAAAATTCTGGGATGCAGCTAAAGCAGTCCTCAAGGGAGAAATCGTTTCCCTACAAAAATGCATTAACAAAATAGAATGAGAGGTTTAATGATCTGAATATGCATATCAAAGATTAGAAAGCTCACAAATAAATAAACCTAAAATAAGCACAAGAAGGAGATGTTACAAATTAGAGGAGAAATAAATGGGAAACAAAAAATAGAAATGATAAAACTAAAAGTTATTTCTTTGTAGAGACCAACAAAATTGATAAATCTTTACCTAATCTGTTTAAAAGGAAGAGAGCAGAAAATGAAATCAATAAGATAATGAATTATCAAGGGGAAATCACAATAAAGCTGAAAGAAATAAAAAGAAGAATCTATTGTACATAGGTATATGCTAACAAAACTGAGAATGCAAAAGAAATAAGAGGAGTACCTTCCTGACAGAAGACCAGATAGAGATCCTAAATAACTCAGTCTCAGAAAAAGAAATAGGAATAGCTATAAAAGAACTAACAAAGAAAAAAATTCCCTTGTCTTGATGAATTCATGGGAGTTTTTTCAAACTTTTAAAGAACAATTCGTACCTATACCATACAACTTATTCTTAAAAATGGAGAAAGAAAGCACCATACCAGAATTCTTTTTTTAGGCAAATATAGTCCTAATACCTAAATCAGGGAAGGATGGAATACAGAAGAAAAACTATACACTGCTATTGTTATTAAATGTTGATTTAAAAATTTTAAACAAAATCTTTTGATATCATATTGGTTTTAAAGATAGAGAGATAATCAATGGAATAAACTAGACAAGGGAAAATCAGAAACAATGGAACCCAAAAACACAATGTTTGATAAAGCAGAAAACATAAATTACCTAGGAAAGAACTCCTTATGTGAAAACTGGAAGTCAGTTGGGCTGAAATTAATCTTAGACCATTACCTTACACTATATTCCATAACACATTCTAAATGGATACATGACCTCAATATTAAAGATGTAATAGAAAAACATTAGGAGAGAAGCAGGTCACATATCTCTCATAGCTGTAAATAGGATATATATTATAGCCAAACCAGGGATAGAGGTAATTACAAAAATAAAATAAATAAAATTGATTATATGAAACTGAAAAGCTTCTGCACAAACAAAATTAATATACCCAAGATAAGAAGGGAAGTGGTTGAATGGGAAAAAATATTTATATCAAATTTCTCTGAGAAGAGTTTGGGATCCAAGATACATAAACTATATGTGTGTGTATGTGTGTGTGTGTATATATATATATAGTTAAACATATGCATATTACACATACATGCATTATATATAAATGTGCATGTGTTTGTATATATGTATATATAAACATATGCATACATGTAGGCATATATGCATATATGTGTGTGACAAATTGCCATTTCCTAATAGATAAGAGATCAAATGATATAAACAAATAATTCACAAAAGAACTGCAAAATATTCATAACCATATGAAAAGATTCTCTAAATCATTAATAATAAGAGAAATGCAAATTAAAACAACCCCGAGGTTTTACTTCATACCCTGCTTATTAGCAAAGATGACCAAAAAATGGCAACAGTCAGTTTTACAGTGGTTATGGGATGATAAGCATATTAATGTAAGGTAGGTAGAGCTGAGAACTGGTACAACCATTTTGCAAAGCAACTTGGAGGTATGCAAATTAATTAACTAAAATGTCCACATCCTTGGACTGAGAGACTCCATTACTATTATTATACTCTAAGGAAGTTATCAATAAGAAGAAAACCCCAATGTACTCAAAAATATTTATATCAGCACTTTTTGTGATAAATAAGAATTGGAACCCAATAGATGCCCATAGATTGGACAATGGCTAAACCAATTGTAGTACATGGATATAATGGAATGTTATTGTTGTGTAAGAAATTATGGTTATGATGAATACAGAGAAACACTGGAAGATCTACAAGAACTGATGCAAAGGGTAGCAGAGCTGAGGAAACAATATATACAATGATCATAGCAATATCAATGGAAAGAGCAATCACACACACAAAAAAATCAAAAGCGAATGTTAGAAAATTATGAAGATTAAACCCGATTTGAAGGAAGAGAGATGTGGACATTCCCACCCCACCACTTTGCAAAGGTGGGAGATCCATAGATTTTGAATACCCAGTTTAAGATTTCCATTGTATTGAACAGTTTTTACTGGTTTTTTCAGCTTTTTTCCTTTTTTGCCTTCAAAAATTAATATTCATTATTTATGGTGGCCTTCTGGAAGGAGGAAGGGAAGGATACCTGGGAAATTATAATATTTTAAAAAGATATTAATAAAATACTTTTTTAATGTCAGGGATGCTGAAGCCCAGAATGGACTAAGGCTGGTGAAAGAAGTTAAGGAAAACAAAAAACAAAAGGTTTTTAAGCAATATTGGGAGAATAAGGAGAACTAAAGAAGTCGTAATTACTTTTAGGGTAGATGGGATGGGAATAACTGACAAAGAAGACAGAGCTACTTGGTTCTTAGTTTGACTCTATTTTCTCTTCCAAGGAGAATGTCCTGTTCACTGGAAATGGCAGAACAAAATGCCAGAACAGAACTGACATCAAAGATAGGTAAAGAAATAATAAAGTTGCCCTTAGAGAATTCAATCATGAAGGTGAAGTTTTCTCCGTTGGTACTGAAACTATTCACAGCTGCGATTTCTGAGCCTCTGACAGTAATATTTGAGAGATCATAGAAAATTGGAGATGAACCATGAACGGAGAAGGGCAAATGTTATTCCAATTTTTTAAGTGAAGGAAATAGAATCCGCCTATGAGCCAATTTCTGGGTAAATTCTAGAATGAACTTCTAAAGTGATTGTTGGTGAACATTACTAAAAAAGGTTATTATGAAGAGGCAGCATGGCTTCATCAAGAACAGCTCATGCCAGAGCAAACCTGTGTCCTTTCTTGACAGATTACTCAATTGGTAGAGGAAGAGAATGCTATATAAATAGTTTGCCT
Organism: Trichosurus vulpecula; assembly: GCF_011100635.1. Taxonomy (NCBI): domain Eukaryota; kingdom Metazoa; phylum Chordata; class Mammalia; order Diprotodontia; family Phalangeridae; genus Trichosurus; species Trichosurus vulpecula. The sequence continues at coordinate 313,147,280 of NC_050575.1, forward strand.
AGATTTAGCAAAGCTTTTGATAAAGTATCTCATATAAGTTTTGTGAAGAAAATGGAGAAATGTAATACAATCAGATGGATTCAGAAAAAGTTGGATATCTGGATTAAAAAAATAATTATTACTGATTCAGTATCAATATGACAGTAGGTCTCCAATGGAGTACCTGAAGGCTCTGTGCTTTTCTATGTTCTATTTAATGTTTTCATCAATGACTTAGACAAAGGGAGAGAAGGCATACTCATCAAATATGCAGATAAAACTTAGCAGGGAGGGATAGCTACAAATTGGATTTAAGGGTTAGAATCTGAAAAGATCTTGATAAATTAGAACATTGAACTGAATCTAACAAGATGAAATTTAATAGGGATAAAGAGAAAATCTTATACCTGGGTAAAAAAGCCTTCACAAATACAAATTTGAGAGGGCAGAGTACTGTACAGACATCATTCTATCTTAAAATGATCTAGTAGTTTCAGAGGACTGAAAGCTTAATATGAAGCAACAGTGTATGTGGCAGCCAAAAGAGTTAATGATATCTTGGGCCTAATGGAGAGAGGCATAGCTTCCAAGAAAAGGGAGGTGATAATCTTGTACTCCACCCTCATCAGACCCCAGCTGGAGTAATAATTTTCAGATCTGGCCACTACAGTTAAAGAAGAACATGGGTAAAATGGAGAGCATACAGCAGATGGTGAAAGACCTTTTATTTGTGTCACAGGAGAGCAGGGTGAAGGAACTGAAGATGTTTAGCCTAGGGAGGAGAAGACTCAGGAGGCACAAAAGAGTTGCGTCCAAGTAACTGGATGAATTTCAAGTGGAAGAGAAATTAGCCTTGTTCTGTTTATCCTCAGAAGGGAGAACTAAAAGGAATGGATACAAGTGGACAAAAAATCAGATTTGAGCTTGATGTCAGGAAAAACAAACAACTTCGGGACAATCGGAGCTGTCCCTGTGAAAAGGGTTGCATTGAGAGATGGTGAGACTATGTATGATTCTGTATTTCCCCAGCCCATACTGTAGCTTTAGGTTTTATTGCATACTACGCACAAAAGGCAGACACACAAGCAGTCTATAAATAAGATAGGAGAGGTCTTACTAGGAAGCCCTAGGCAGGGACAGAGCAGGGCAAAGGTCTAGAAAGGAGGGGTGAGTAAGGAAGAAAAGGGGAGAATAGAAAAGATGATAGGATGGGAATAGGGAGTGGAAGAGTGAAAAGAGAAGAAGAGAAGAGAGAAAAGAGATGAGGGGAAAGAGAAGAAGAAGGATAAGGGAGGAAGAGAAGTGAGGGGAAGGGAGGAAGGGGGATGGAAAGGAGAGAAAGAGGAAGAATAGAGAAGACAAAGGAAGAAAATAAGAAGGGGACAAGGAAAGGAGGATGGAGGGAAGAGGAAGGACATGGGGAGAAAAGAGAAAAGGGAAGGAGAGGGGGGTGGAATAAGGTAAAGTGATGAGGATTGAGGAAGGGAAGGGAAGGGAAGTAATAAAGTAAATAGAAAGCAGTAGGGAAAAACTGATGGCCTGGAATTCCCCAAAAAGATATCTTGGCATGTAATAGAGGAGTCAGTTTGCTACTATATGAAACCATCATTAATGGAGTTCTGTTTCATTCCTTCTTTCATTCTTTCATTCCTTCTTTCACTGTATATAGTCAAACTAGGTGCTTCCAAGGAGAATACTTAAAGCTAGTTATATAAATCTGGCTGTAGTGCCTATGGCACTAGAATTATCTGAAGTAAAAGAGTGCCCAGAAAAAAGGATCTTTGCCCTGGTGGTTTACTGCAGAAATATTAACAGAGTCACAAACAACTGAGGATATGAAAATTCAGAGGTTTGGAAAACAAGGGAACTGTTCCAAAAGCCCTGAGCAGCTGTGCTAAGACAAGGTACCCAGCAAATGTAAAATGCCCTCCCTGCTAGAGGAAAAGGTGAAAGGCCTAGAAGATCCTTTTTCTACTTACCGGAAAAGAAAATTACCCTGATAAGATGGAAGAACTGATTCAAGAAGTGAAAGAAAAAACTCAGGCTTTTCAGAAGGGAATTAGAAGGGAATCTAAAGGAATAGATTTATATCTGGAAAGGGTCTTACTTAGAGATCATGGAGACTAACTCCCTCATTTTCCAGTTGAGGAAACTGAAGCCCAGTGAGATTAAACAACTTGCCCATTGTCAATGTAATGGCATCCCAGGAAGGATCCAAGGCCAGATTTTCTTGATCCCAAGAAAAGTACTTGATCTTCTACATCACATTTAATCATATGAATAGAAAAAATAGTGGAAGAACATGATACAGAAAGAAAAAAAGGTTAAAGTTCTCTAAATCACTGAGTCTGCATCACAAGCATTAAGCCTTCAGAAACAGAAAGTGGAACTAGACTTCTAAAGAAGAAGTACCATATAGAATGTCACTGCCCTCTGCGTTCCTTTCCAACTCTGTCATTCAGTGATAATAAGCAGAATGAGCTAGTTCAACTCTATATTATGCTCTACTTTTGAATCTCTCGCCTCTCTGCCTTATCACCAGTCATGACTTACTAAACGTAGTTCTGGATTTTTTCAACTGTCTGCTTCCTTTGCTCTGCCTTGAGTGCTATTGAATGCAATTATAGAAAATCATGAAACTGAGATGATTGTATCCACTATAGATTCATATTATATTATCTCAAGTGGGCCCTCACTGAAGCAAAGCAATCATTCTATTCCTTCCTAATTGATTTGCCATCTCGTTCTCCATAGCAGCTGTTTTAAACCTTTTAATTTCTCCTCAAGTCTTTCACAGCAACTTTTCCCCACCTGCTCATCCAAGTATCTTACCTAATAAATAGTTGGAAAATAATTGAGACCATCCACTAACAACGTCCTCTTCCCCCTGCCCCCCCCCGCTATGCCTCCCTATATATTAGCACTTTCTCTACTACCTGCTAACACCCCTGCCTAACTCAACCTTAAAAAACAACAACATTCACTTGATCCTATCATGCCTTATAACTATTATACAATATGTATTCTCCCTTTCTTAGTCAAACTCCTTGAGAAAGCCATTTACACTCAAAAGCTATACTTCTCCTCTAAATTGTTGACAATCTGACTTCAGAAATTCAATTGAAACTGCCCTTTCCAAAGTTTCCATTGATCACTAAATTGCCAAATCTAATAGCCTTTTCTTAATCCTCATCCTTCTTAATCTAGTTGTAGCCTTTGACACAGTTCATCATCTCTTCATGGACATTCTCTCCTCTCTAGATTATTGAGACACTTGTCTTCCGGTTTTCTCTTCCTGTCCACTGGTCAATTCCTTAGGCCTATTTGGGCAGCTAGGCAATAGAGTAGATAGAGTGCCAGGCCTGGAGATAGGAAAATTTATCTTCCTGAATTCAAATCTGTCCTCAGACACTTACTAGCCATGTAACCCTGGGCAAGGCACTTTAACCCTGTTTGCCTCAGTTTCCTCAGCTGTAAAATGAGCTGGGGGGAAAATGAACTGAAGAAGGAAATGGCAAACCACTCCAGTATCTTTGACAAGAAAACTCCAAATCAGGTCATGAAGAGGAAGACATGACTGAAAACAACTGAACAACAGACTCATTTAATGGTTCTTCATCCATATCATGTCAACTAACCATGAGTTTCTATCTTCTCAGGCTCTGTCCTCAGCCTTATTTTTTCTCCTCTTATACTATTTCACTTGTTTACCTAGTCAACTTCCTTGAGTTCCATGATCTTCTCTAGGTAGATCTATGTATCCAGCCCTACCTTCTCTCCTGAGCTTTAGTCTTATATCACTAATTGATTTTGGATATCCTGAAGTAAATGCTCCATAGGTATCTTACAGTCAACATATTCAAAATACAACTTATTTTCCTTTTAATACCCAACAACCTTCCCAACTTTCTCTATTGCTAACTGGTGATCCAGGCTTGAAACCTCAGTGTCCTGACCACTAGTCAGGACACTGCTGGGCTTACACTCATCCAAAATATACAATCTGTTGTCAAATCTTGTCTTCTCTAACATGGCAATATTTCTCATATATATCCTGTTCTCTCTACTCACACAGATGCCATCCTAGTAGAAGCCCTCACCCCATTTCACTAGAGCTGTTATAATAGCTTTCTAATTGGTCTCCTCACCTCAAGATTCCTCATTCCAGCTCATCCTCAACTCTTCTGCAAAAATAATTTTCCTTAAGCATGGCTCTGGACCTACTCCATACATACACACACAAACTCCAGGGACTCCCTGTTACCTCCAGGACCAAAGATAAACTGTTAAGCATTTAAAGTTCTATTTGGCAAAAGAAACTCTCTTCATCATTGAAGCTCTTCACATCCTAGTTTCTTTCTACCTTTCCAGTCTTCTGATACCTTATTTTCCTCCACATACTCTATAATCCATTTACATTAGTCTATTCACTGTTCTTCACATGTAATACTCTGTCTCCTGACTCAACACCTCCCTGCAATCCTTCAGAATTTAGCTCAATTCCTATCTTCTTCAGGAGTTCTTTCCTAGTCCCTGAGTTCAAGTAAGTGATGGAGGCAAAGAGTTGGAGGAAGAAGGTTGCATGCTGAGAGAGGATTCTGGGAAGATGGCGGAGTAGGTCAGAAAATTCCAAGCTCTCAAGGTTTTCCCCCACAAAAGAGTTAAAATAGCACCTTAGGGCGAACAAAGTGGGGTGGAGACAAAGGAGAATAGGGGCACAACCTGGATCTTCCAGGGACAGTCTGAGAAGATCTGAAGAAGGACCCCAGGACTGGGTTTGGTCCCTGTGAGGAGTAAACCCCTTCATGCTAGGTTCCGTTTTAACAAGTGGCAAGCCCGGGGGTTAGTTGGTTTGAGAGGCTGCCTCCACCCCAGCCACTGGAAATTTTTACCCCGAGTTGGTGAGGGGAGTGGTGCCTTTGAGCCAAGGAAGATTGCGGGAACCTCTCCTGACGAGGAACACCAGACCCAGCTGTGCTGTGAAGAACAGTGGGGGCCAGAAGGAACCAACGCACACCCCGGGAGTGCGGAAGCAGTAGGGCAAGGAAGACCCTGGCTGTGGGCACTTACAGGAGGTTGGAGGTTTGGCTTTGGTTCCAGGCTAGAGGGAACTGAAGATCTGGGGTGAGAGGCACCATTTCCCATACCCCAGGTCTAGGTGATTATAAAACATCAAGTTATTACCACAAAAAAATGCATAGGCAAAGGAGAAATGATCCAACCATAGAAACCTATTGTGGGAATAGAGATGACTGGGGTTCATCTTCAGAGGAGGACATTGAAGTAAAGAAATCCCCAAAGAGTAATAAATGGTCACTTGCCCAAAAAGAATTTATAGAAGATCTTAAAAAAAGACTTTAAAAATCAAATGACAGAGATGGAGAAAAAACTAAAAAAAAAATCCAAGAAAAACAAGAAGGTTATGAAAGGAAAATCAACCAATTAGAAAAGGAGATTCAGAATTTCAAGGAGGAAAATGACACCTTGAAAATTAGAATTGGGCAAAGTGAAGCCACTGAAATTATAAGAGATCAAGAAATAATTAAACAAAACATGAATAATGAAAAAATAGAAGAAAAAGTGAAACATAAGAAAAACAACAGATTTGGAGGATAGATCAAGAAGAGAAAACATAAAAAATAATCAGAGTAACTGAAAGTTATGATCAAAAAAAGAATCTCAATACAATAATACAAGAAATAATTAAAGAAGATTGTCCTGAAGCATTAGAACAAGGCAGGGAAGTAGAAATAGAAAAAATCCAGCAAACAACACTTAAAAGAGACCCTATGAGAAAAAGTCATAGGAATATCATAACGAAATCCTGAAATCCCCAGATCAAGGATAAAATAATAAAAGAATCAAAATTAAAACAATTCAAATATTATAGTACCACAATTAGAATTACACAAGACCTAGCAGCAGAGACATTAAAGGACCACAGGTCTTGGAACACAATATATAGAAGAGCAAAAGACCTGGGGCTCCAACCAAAAATATCATATCCTTCAAATTGCAGTATTATTTTGAATGAAAAAAAATGAACATTTGACAAACCCCCAACTTTCAAGACTTTGTTAAAAAAAATCCTCAACTTAATAGAAGATTTGACATACAAGAGCTAAAAAACACATAAGGTACATACCAAAGACTGACAGGGATTTACAAGAACAGACTGCTTACCTTTTATATAGCATAAAATGTAAAGTGTATGTCTAACATTCGTATTAATAATTGTTGAGCTTATAAGAAAGAGGGGGCTAAAGCTGACTATGATATGAATTTAAAAAGTAAAACATTTAGAAACAGCTAAAAAGAGTAACTATTTTATATGAGAAGTGCAAGAAGAAGAAAGGATACAGAGGATTAAGATGGGGGAGGAGTAGTTCTGGTGACCTACTTTCATTGGGAATGGGTTTAAGTGGGAACATTACATATATATTTAGAAGAGCATAAAAGTCTTCTAAATTTAGAAGGAATAAAATGGTAGGGGTTTAGTGAGGTGGGGGGAGAGGACAAGGGAGGGATTTTTAGAGGGGAGAATGAGGGAATAAGTAAAGGGAGTTTAGATTAATGGGAATGGGGGGATAAGGGAGGGATCCTTAGAGGGGGGAAGGCAAGTAATAGGAGGACAGGGTGGTTGCTGCAGGAGGGGGGGGTAGGCAAGTAATAGGAAGGAGATATAGTGGGTAGAAGTAAAGTAGAGGAGGCAGGAAGGATAGGAGACAAAAGATATGTACAAACATAAAAAACAAAGATCAGGAGTAGATTATGTTTGGGAAAGTATTTGTCTATATACACATGTATATATGTATAAGTGTATGTATATATCTGTGTGTATGTATATATCAAGAAATATCTAAATTATATTGTAGCCTTCTGGGAGGGTGGGGGGAGGAAAAAAACAAAGTTAAAAAATGCACAGCAGAGAACAAAAGAAAGCACAAGGAAGCAAAGAAAAGATGGACAATTCTCAACACAAGGTATATTATTTATCATACAGGCTTTCTTGAAATGAAAATTTATTGTTAAATATTTTGAATCCTCTCCTATGTTCTGCTGTGCACATGACATGCTTTTTTTTTTCTTTTTTACTTTATATTTAAGTTTCACTATTTAAGTTTATGATAGGTTATTGTTTCTTTTCTTTATTTTGCATTTGTGTTCTGGTAAAATAAAATTCAATTAAAAAAAAAGAACATTGCATGCTTAAGGGAGATCTAGTGAAAAGGCCATGGAGTCTGGAGATAAAGAAAAAAACAGAGTCTTTTTCTATGAGCTAATGGCTATTTTCCTTTAATTTGTTTTGAATTCCATTTCCGTAAAATCTAGAATTCATTTGTGATTATACCTAGCATTCCTTTGTTTTCTTGTTGTGAATTCTAAGATAAAAAGTCTTTTTTCCAAGGTTCCCATCACATCCATTTCACTGAACAGCTCAGTTCCTATCTTCAGAATATATTTCAGGGTGATAGCTCTTTTTGTTGCTTCCTTTTGAGAGATGGACTTATCAGGAAGGCATGTTGAAATTTTATCAGCTGCACTGCCTTTAGTGGAAGATTTCCAGCTGATGTTGGTGTAGTTGAAATATTTTTCCACTATAAGGCTATATTCATGGTAGGATTATATCATTGCAAGAATAAAATATTTTAAACCAGCACTTCCTTGTAGAGCCACTATTTCTGCTTCATTGTTGTTCATGCTTTCTCAGATTTTCATAACTTTGGGTTCTCCGTCACCTCTCATATCCAATTGGTTACTGAGTCTTTTCAGTTGTACTTGCACAATACCTCTTATTCATCTCTGCTGATATATCCACACATCATTACAGGCTCTCATGACCACCAGCTGGCATTATTAATATCATATTAAAAGATTTTTCTCATTCTACTCTCTTCCCCCTCCAATTCATCCTTCATGCCATGGCCAGAACAACCTTCCTTATATGTAGATCAAGCAAGTAATCAATCAACAAGCATTTATTAAGCACTTACTAAGTGCTAGGCATTGTGCTAAGCACTGAGGATGCCAACAAAGAAAAAATCTGTCCTCTCCCTTGAGGTCCTTACATTCTAATGTGAAGCATAACATGTAAATAAATAGGCACATACAAGATGTATAGGGTAGACATGAAAGCAGCTTTGGAGGAAAAGACTCTAGAACCCAGGAAGACCAGGAAAGGTTTCTTGAAAAAGGGGATATTTGAGAGGCAGAGCCAAGATGGTGGTGAAAAGGCAGTGACTAGCCTGAGTTCTCCCCAAAACCTCTCTAAACACTTTCAAATAATACCATAAAACAATTCCTGGAGTGGCAGAATGCACAAAAGAATGAGGTGAAATAATTTTCCAGCCAAAGACAACTAAGAAAGCCAGCAAGAAAGGTCTGTTTCACCTGGGTGAGAGTAAAGCATAGTCTAGTGCAGACCATACCAGCTTGGACCAGGGCCCCAGCAAACCAGGAGAAGGTATTGGGAGCCACTGAATGAGGAGCAGCAGCTGCTCAGCCCACAGATGGTAAGGGGGAGTGGGGTGAACAACTGGTCAGATGGCAATTACAGGGGTCTCTTTCCTCACACTAGGGTGGGACTCTGTTGCTTTGCCAATACTTGGATCCAATCCTGGGTGGTAGTCCCAAGGTGGGGAGAAGCACTAGCACAGCAAACTTGTGGTGGGGACCCTCATCACAGTTCCAGGGCAGAAAACAGTGCTTGTGGTCACTCACAGACCAGAGCATAGGCCAGGAGAGCAGTATACACACCTCTCCTTAGATTATACTATTTTGGAAGAACTGAAAACTTACAGGTCCCTAGAAGTATCTCTGAAATCAGCTGCACAAAACCCCTGAAACTTGGGACAACCCTGGAAGCAGAGCCCCACTTTAGCAAAGAGTTAAAAGTCAAGAAATAGGCTGGAAAAATTGGCAAATGACAGAAAAAATTCCAACCATAGAAAATTACTATAATGACAAGGAAGATCAAAACACACACTCAGAAGCAGATAACGAAGTCAAAGTTCCTACACCCAAAGCCTTCAAGAAAAGTAGGAATTGGTCTCAGGCCATGGAAGAGCTCAAAAAGAATTTTCAAAATCAAGTAAGAGAGGTAGAGGAAAAATTGGTAAGAGAATTGAGAATGATATAAGGAATTAATGAAAAAAGAGTCAACAGCTTGGTAAAGGAGACACACACACACAAATATTGAAGAAAATAACACCATAAAAATAGACTAGACCAAATGGTAATAGAGGTACAAAAATTCAATGAGGAGAATATCTTGAAAAGCAGAATTGGCCAAATGGAAAAGGTGGTACAAAAGCTCACTGGAGAAAATAATTCCTTAAAAATTAGAATTGAGCAAATGGAAGCTAATGACTTTATGAGAAATCAAGAAACAATAAAACAAAACCAAAAGAATGAAAAAAATAGAAGACAATGTGAAATATCTCATTGGAAAAACAACTGACCTGGAAAATAGATCCAAGAGAAATAATTAAAAAATTTTTGGAGTACCTGAAAGCCAACATCAAAAAAGACCCTAGACATCATCTTTCAAGAAATTATAAAGGAAAACTTCCCTTATATTCTAGAATCAGAGGGTAAAATAGATGTGGAAAGAATACAGCAACCACCTCCTGAAAGAAATCCCAAAATGAAAACTCCCATGAATATTATAGCAAATTCCAGAGTGCACAGGTTAAGGAGAAATTATTGCAAGCAGTCAGAAAGAAGCAATTCAAGTGTTATGGAACCACAGTTAGGAAATACAAGATTTAGCAATTTGGAACTATGCCCAAAGGGTTATAAAATAACACATAGCCTTTGACCCAGCAATACCACTCCTAGGCCTGTATCACAAAATAGATAAAAAAAAGAAAAATGAAAGGGATCTATATGTGCAAAAATATTTATAGCATCTCTTTTCTGGTGGCAAAGAAATGGAAATTGAGGGGATATCCATCAACTGGGGAGTGGCTGAACAAATTGTGGTATGTGATTATCATGGAATACTATTGCGCTATAAGAAATGATGAGCAGGATACTCTCAGAAAAATCTGGAAAGACTTACATGAGCTGATTCAAAGTGGAATGTACTGTCTACAAAGCAACAGCAATATCATAAGATGAATAGCTGTGAATGACCTAGATATTCTCAGCAATACAATGACCTAAGACAACTCTGGAAAACTTATGATGAAAAATGCTATCTCTCCCTAGAGAAAGAACTAATAGTGTCTGAAAACAGATTGAAGCATACATTTTTACTTTATTTTTCTTGATTTTTAGGGGGTACAGGGGTCTATGTTTTCTTTTACAACATGACTAATATGAAAATATGTTTTACCTGACTACACATGTGTAACATATATTGAATTGCTTGTCTTCTCAATGAGGAAGGGAGGGAGGGAGTAAAGGAAAGGATTTGGAACTCAAAGTTTTAAAAACAAATGTTAAAAATGGTTTTTACATGTAACTGGGAGAAAATAAAATACTAAATTTTTAAAAAGAGGGTGATATTTGAGCAAAGTCATGACAGAGGCCAGGAATTCTAAGTGGTGGGTGTAAGGAAGTGCCATAGATTTTATTTGAATATCTTCAGGGATTTTTTATTGCCTACCTAGAAAAGTTCACACTCTTCCATTTGGCAGTCAAAGCCATGTATACCTCTCAATCTGTCACCACCTTCTTTTTCCAGCCTTATCATATAATTTTCTCCTTGTATTCTACACTCAAAACAATTTGGATTTCTCTCTGTCTCCTGAGTGTGGCCTATATTTTCCTACCTCCATGCCTCCATTGTTTCCTTTACATAGAATGCCTTATTCCCCTTCTTTTGCTTTTGAATTCCTACCTATCTTTTAAAACTTAACTCATATATCTTTATCTTCACAATGTTTTTTTTTAACATGCCAGGTGATCTTTTTTTTCAGATCCCTCCCAGTACCACTGTTTTGCAACTCCAATATACTTGTCAAAATAACTCTCTTATATGTTCTTCATATAATGTTGTATTTCTGTATTTTTACTAGACTATAAGCTTGAAGAAGGTTACAACCAATGTTTTAACTAGACTCTGTATCTCTGTGTATGCAATATATGCTTAGTAATTGGTTGTTGAATAAATAAATAAATTAATATTTTGCCCTTATGCCAGCTTCATAATCTGTATCAGAAAATCATCATCCAAATTCTCCCCCAGGTTGGGCAATCTTTAGTTTACCCCTTCAGTGATATAATTTCTTTTTCTCTTTTCTTTTACTTTCTTTAACATGTGCATCCTTGAACTTCTGTCCTAGAATTTATGGATTTCTCTTCAAGGCAAGGCTACCTGTTCTTAATACAAATTCTGTTTTGACATCCCTTCTAGAAAATGTCTTTCTCTTGAAAAAAGTATGCCTTTTATCAGGTAGGAACTACATACATCAGGTATGAGCTACATCCCACTTATTTTTACTGGATCATATGCACTTCTTTCTGTTAAAATTTCAAGCACGTATTGTCTGTCACCTATATTCTAGGCATTGGTACATAGAGATTTGAGGTAAATATTCTTATTTCTTTCCTACTCTGAATTCCCAAGTATCACTACTATTTTATTTGAGAATTTTTCCATTTACTATTTATTTCCATTTACCACTCTATTTACTATTTATAACCCTTTTGATCAGATCAGCAATCTCCAACCAAGTACATTTTCCTCTGTGCTCAAGGGATTTATTCTATCATTCTTTTTTTATTTCATCATTTTTATTTAATATTTTTAGTTTTCAGCATTAATTTTCACAAGAGTTTGAGTTACAAACTTTCTCCTCATTTCTACCCTCTCCCCCACACCAAGATGGCAAAAATTCTGGTTGCCCCGTTCCCCAGTCAACCCTCCCTTCTGTCACCCCACTCCCCCACCATCCCCTTTTCCCTTACCTTCTTATAGGGCAAGATACATTTCTATGCCCCGTTGCCTGTATATCTTATTTCCTAGTTGCATGCAAAAACTTTTTTTGAGTATCTTCTTTTAAAACTTTGAGTTCCAAATTCTCTCCCCTCTTCCCTCCCCATCCACCCTCCCTAAGAAGGCAAGCAATTCAACATAGGCCACATGTGTATCATTATGCAAAACCCTTCCACAATGCTCATGAATCATTCTTTATCTTAATTCATAGTTCAGGGGGAAAAATCTTGTTAATACCTTCTATGTAGATAGCTGTTTGCTTTCAAAATTTCCTATTCTCTGACAAGATCCCAACTTCCTATTTGAAGAAGGAATGAAAACCAGACTTTGCCAGGTCCCCATACTGCCCCTACCACTGTATCTTTTTGAATACTGTACGCCTTCTGTTGTGAGTCAAGTTCCCCATGCTCTCCAGCTTTTCTTTCTATTCTCCTCACTTGAGCTGGACTCCCAAATTTAACACTCACTTTATTTTATTTTTTTTAATTTTAACTGATCCTTTTATTAAAGTGAGCAGAACCAGGAGGATATTGCACACAGTTAGCAGCAATATCATAACAATAATTAACTGCAGAAGACTTAGCTCCTCTAATCAATACAAGGATCCAAGACAATCCAAAGGACTCATAATGAAAATACTATCCACCTCCAGAGAAAGAACTGATGAACTCTGAGTGAAAAGAAACACATTTTTACTTCATTTTTCTTGCTTTTTTGCAATACAACTAATATGTAAATGTATTGCATGACTTCACAAGCATGATAGGTATCATTGCTAGTCTTGATAGATGGAGGGCCTGAAGACAAGAGAGAAATTAAAACAGAAGATTTTTTAAACGAATGTCAAAAAATAAAAATGAATATTTCCCCATTCTCTCCCAAAACCAGTGTCATCACTTGTAGCAAAGATTTTGAAAGAAAGAAAAAAAAGTAGTTCAGGAAAACCAGTAAGCACATAGACCCTGTAGGATAATATATGCAATAGATTCCCACCTCTATAGTGAAGGGAGTGTGGTATATTTTGTGCACTCTTCTCTGAGGCCAAGCTTGATCAATATAATTGTACATCATTCAGGTTCATTTTATTGGTTTTTTTTCAGTTTGCCTTATAGCTGTGAATATTGTTTTCCTGGTTTTTCTTATGTCATGGTACATCATTTCATATAAATCTTCTTCAGTTTCTCTGAAATTCTTGATAGCCTTCTTTTCTCTTGGTGCTGTAATGTTCCATTGCATTCTTGTACCACAATTTGTTCAGCCATTCCTCAATGGATAAGCTTCTATTTTTTTCCAATTCTTCATTCCTCCTCAGAGTACCATCATTAATCTTTAGACTCCAAGCCCAGGGCTCTTTCCACTAGTCTGAATTTCACTTTGAACCTGGAAACTGGAGAAATTCCCCTGCCTGCAAATCCTCTAAGATTCTTTTTCCATCTGTATGTTTGTGAGAATTTACATCTCTTCTTGGCTAGCATGTTGTTTGGGTTAACCTAAGGTTAAGTATATAATTTAGTAAAAGGAACAGCTATCTATGTGTTTTGAGATGTTGGCATCTTGTTCACTTAAAAAGCAATCTGGATAGCCTCGAGCTCCCTCCACACAACCATATGTGGACCCCTCGAAAAGGTATCCCAGGTTTGAGGCACACGGTACATCAGAATCCACTTAAAACCAAAGCTAACGATCCCCCATTGATGCATTTACTTTTGCCTTCTAGACAGAGGAAACATTAATGCAGAAGAAAAAGTATTTGATCAAAGAGCATAGAAAATAAGGAGACAAGAAAGATCCTCCTGTGCATATATGAGGTACATTCTATCTGAGTTACCACGGCACCATTTAGGAAAGGTAAACATACATACAGAAAATACAGGTGACCAAAAAATACCCAAAGGACCCTCAGGTAGGGAATGGACGTGGCTGGGGAATATGCATCAAGGAGCTTACGCTAGGAATTCATGTGCCCAGTGTACACATATGGAAGGCATATATGCCTAGAACAGTTATGCTAAGCACCTGCATAGATGCTGCTTTTAGGTCCTTTGTTCCAGATTTTGATTAGAAAATTCCTAATAATTCCAGTTAATCCCCTGACTTTGAGTCTGTGTTCAAAACCCATTTTGGGGCTTCTGGCCAAATTTTCCACTGGGGGGCCTAGGCCCACTTGGACTTCAAGATCCTCCTGGGTGGAATATAAAACTAAGGGTACAAACTAAAGCTAGATAAAAGAGTCAAGGTCCATACATGTGATTCTATTCTGCAAACCTAACATCAACACCCCAATCCTATTTGTGCTGCATTCAGGCTAGCACCAAACATCTGGTCTCTGAATTTTCTCTTCTCCCTCCCCTGGGTGGATGATAGAAATGGTGGTTATTTTATAAAACAATACATGCATAAAAATAGGAAACAGATATGAAGTTTCAGCCAGTAAGGCATGACTACTCCTGATCGTTTAAGGACTTGACTCAGGCTTTGCCACTAGAATTAACTAGACATGTAGAAGGGTGATAAGTAGAAGTAAACAATCACAAACTGAATCCTGGGATAAAAAAAACATTCTATAGATGAGAGACGCGTAGAGAATAGAGGCTATGGCTAGAGTTCTGGATTAGAAAATGTTCAAGGGTTTGGAAACCCAAGCAGCTTGAAGATCTTTTAGAGTTCAGAGAGATATCTTTGGATGGACTTCATTTTCTTCAAATCAATATAATGATAAGAGTCAAAAAACTTTAATCTTTTACTGAGGCTTCTGGGAAACAACTTTTCTTAAATTATTCATTAGGGACCATCTACAAAGACAAGCTGAGAGAATTTCAAGTGGATTGGGCCAGATTCAACACATTTCCTAGGGAATGGTCATTTAAGTTTTGGATGTATGTGCGTGCTTTTTCATCTTCCTTTTGTTACTAAGATGATTCATTCAGTTTCACGAAACTACAGTCTTATACAAAACTTGCCCTCCACAATCATAATCTCCAAGCCCAAGGTTTGGTTCAAAGACAGATTCTTCTTTCATTCTAAATTCCAAGCAACTGTCTGCCCAGAAACAAAAACAATGTGGATGGCAAATGACAAAGAATAAGATGAGATATCTTTGATGTTACAGGCTACAGATAATAAATTTTTGAAGCAAAAATACTGTTTAAGAAATTATTGGGGAAGTGACCCATTTGTGGCTGGCATCTCTAAAGGTCATCAAGGATATTTTGCATAGATAAATGAAAAAGGCTTCTTCTGAAGTGCTACTCCCATGATTCATCTTGACGTGGAGACTCACCCTGGGTCTACAAAAGCTGACAGTGGAGTAAAAGCTCTGACAAGTACAATTGAGCTAGAAAAAACTTGGAGTATAAGCCTAGCAAGGGATTCTCGGTCACTAGAGGACCAACCTAGCTAAGTTTAGAGAGACTCATCTCCTGGCTGACCACAAGGTGATTCATTTTTTGGCCACAACTCTCAAAGATGATCTACTAAGTTATAAATGGGTTGCAGTATACATCAATGATATATTGCCAACACTGATGAAATTATGATTACAAAATAAAAAGGAAAGAATACTGCACAAAAAGGTAAAAAGACCTGAGTTTTATTTCTGGTTCTCCTGATAAGTCTTTGTGTGACCTTAAGTAAATAACAACCTGAGTCTCAGTTCTTTCATCTGTAAATCTAGAAGATTTCAAATATTAGCTCCAACTCTAAAATGCTAAAATTCTGTAATTCTAGAGAGAAGGTTGAATGGTGGAGTAGGCAATAATTTGAAATTAAAATTCCTCTTATGTAAGTATTGAATATTATTAATGTAATGGGTGTCTGGCATATGCGAAGGTATTGGTTGAGGAGCTTGCTTCTGAGTCATGACGATGTATAATCGACACCTGATAAGTGGTTATCATTATTCTTCCTATCATTACTATAACACCAACAATTACAACTACCACTAATCATCATATAGAAGGTATGCCCTAGCTCATTATCCCAGAGCTAGAGCTATACCTCCCCTTTGGGATACAAGGGGTACCCTGACAGCGTTTCCTCTTTAATGCTATCAGCTCAAGCCCCTACTAATTGCATTTCCCCTACTAAGCAACAGTGACTTGTGTTCTGGCTCCATTTAAGCATTTAACACCAATCAGCTTTTATAAAAGGATATTTAGTTTGTTGATACAACCAAAAAAAGTACAAATATTTCATCTAACACTTTGGGGACACCATCTCCTCTATATCTCCTCTATCTCTGAGGAGAATGGGCCTACTCTTTTAAGTTCCTACATAATATTTTCCCCAAAAAATTCACATTGAAATTTGACATGGCTACTGGATGACTCCTTATCTCAACTACCCAACTACCACTGGGGGAGGGGAAGTCTAGAAGGCAACACCTGAAGTTCGTCTCTTGCTCTTCCAGATAGCAATACTAATCTGACTTCCAAGGTCTGACTCCAGGACTCTGTGAGCTGGACCTCCCAGAGGCTTACTTTCCTGATCTTTCAAAACACCCAATGTTAGAGCCCACAATTCCTTCACCTAAAACAAACAAACAAAACAAATGCAGAGACAAAGGACTGAGGCCTATTTTTTAAGTCCATAAGTTGGCCTCAGAGGAAAGTCCCAAGGTCTTTCCCCCTACTATCACTCTCATTCCCAGGACATTGTCAATAAAAACACTCTCTCTAAGAGAGAAAAACCACAGAGAATGACCAAGCTTATTCTTCCTCACCAGCACCTACCTAGTTCTGCAAATGTGGCCTATCAATGTGATTCACCAAATGGTAAGCAGACTGGAAAGAGTTACCAAAGTTGATGTATGTTTCGTCCTTTACACATCATGTGGGGTATTTGCATCAGTTGAACATACTCATACACCAATGTGACTTAAGCTAAACCTCTTTACCTCCCTGGGCCTTGGTTTCCTCATCTATAAAAAGAAAGGGTTTGAACAGACATGTAACATCTAAGGTCTCTTCTAGTTTTAAAACTATATTCTCATTTTACAGAGAAGAAAAATGAAGATCAGATAGGTAAAGAGGCCTGCCAATAGTTACTCATCAGTGGCAACAAAGTCAGCCTTGGAAGTCAGGCCTCCTACCTCCATGTCCAGGAGGCTTTCCACTGTACCATTCCAGCAAATATTTCAGATTTACTTTTAGACCCTGATCTCCTTCTTGGGTATCCAAGCTCTAATTAGCCCATTTCCCCATCACATTCCTTACAGTACTTCTAGCCTTCTTTCTCTAAGAGAGTCACAATCATTCTTTCTTGCCTTAGGAGAAAAAAATTACAGCTACATTTTCTGAATTCACCTGGCATATAACCAGAAAACTAAATGTTATATAGATGAAAACTTCCAGTGTCTGAATCACATTTAATTGTCAAAATTGTAAGTCCAATTTCTCCACGCTATTGTTTTAAATGCTGCTCTAGGGAGTTTATTGAATTTAGAGAGCAAAGTTCAGTGTTATGCGCCAACATTCTAGTGATCTTGGAATATTTGAAAACTCATGTCTAAAGTTGACCAACCAAATCTGGCAACTAAACATTTAATACAAGTATAGAGAGTAATATTTGATTGAATCCTCCTATAGAAATAGGCCCTGTACTGACTAAAATGTCTGTGTCAGAATGGTTTCAATGGTATCCAGAATGGTAGCAGGGCTGTGTGTAATCAGTCAGCTTCCCCAAGTTGGTAAGACAATAAGTCAATCATTCAATCAATATTTATGCCAAGTTCTTGCAGTTGAAATGATATTTTTCCAATCCTTTGCTCCCTCACCATTCATATTGATCCACTCCAGTTTCAGACACTCAACACCTTTTGCCTAGGCTTTTACAATAGCATCCTAATGCTTCTAGAGCAAGAGTTCTTAACCTGTGATTCATGGATCACTAAAGGTGACAAAGATTTCAGGGGGTCTATATGCTTGGATGGAAAAAAATTGATCTTTATTTTCACTAAACTTTATTCTCCTTTAGAATTCAATGTATTTTATTTTACACATTTAAAAATATTGTTCTGAGGAGTCCATAGGCTTCACTAGATTGACACAGAAAAAGGTCAAGAAAAACCCACTCCTTTCCAATTTTTCCTTCACACAGTGACCAAAGTAACCTTTCCACATGAGGAAAATGTGACTTTTAAAATTCAACCACACTGCTTTTTTAAATTCAGAGATGGCTATCGCTAAATGGTTGTCCACAAGGTAATTTTTTATGAAGATTTTCTATTAATGTTTGAGGAACACTACAATAGGTATTGGTGAGGGAAATGCCCATAAGAAATGACAATCTTGGAGGTGTTGAAGAAGTATTAGTTCCTTTTTTGCATTTTCTCTTAGAAAATGGCATGAAGGAACATTTGAGACAGGGTTGAAGGAAATTTTTCAGAATCCTTTGACTTTTCAATGAAAAGAAAACTTGGAAAAATTCCAAAAATGAAAAACGAATTACAAGTGTTATATTTGTGACATGAAGAAATTTCAAATGAAAAAACCCTTCTTAATATACAAATACGACTATATTTCTTCCCTGCTTAAAAAGTTTTCAAAGAAATATTATTTTGTTTTTTAAATAATCAAACACTTCTTATTTTCTCCTTCCCATCTGCCCTCCTTTTCTTAAAAAGAATAACAGATATAAAATCCTCATATCCCATAATCACAGTTAAGCAAAACCAATTCCTTCATTAGTCATGTGCCCAAAATACATTTCTTATTCTGTATCTCAATCAACTGGGCAATGTTCTTTTAAAAAATCAGCCCTCTGGAATTATGGTTGATTATTTAGCTGATCAGAGTTCTTATAGCTTTCAGAATTGTTTGTTTTAAAAAGTTGATGTTATAGCACAAATTATTCTTCTGTATCTGCTCATTTCACTTCACCTCAGTCCACATAAATCTTTCCATGCATCTTCAAACTTTCTCCTCACTTCTTCCAACATGATCATATCCCATTACTTTCATATACCATAATACGTTCAATCATTTCCTAATTGAGGGATTTCCATTTATTTTTTTACACATATGGGACCTTCCAATCTTTCTCTGATCTCTTTGGTGTATAGGCATAACATTGGTAGAGCTGGCAGTAACTTTTGTGCATAATTCCAAAGTGCTTTCCAAAATGGTTGGATCAGTTCATAGCTTCATCAACAGTGTATCAATGTTTTCTTGCAGCTCCACCAAGATTTGTCATTTTTTTTTGGTTTTGTCATTTTGACAATCTTTTAAGCATGAGTAAAAACCTTAAAATGACTTTAGTTTGCGTTTCTATAATTATTGATGACTTGGAGCATTTCTTCATTTGGCTATAGATAGACTAGGTTTCCTTCCTTGAGAACTGCATATTCATATCCTTAGACCATTTATAAATTGGGGAATGGTCCTTATTCTTATAAATGTAAATTGGTTTCTTATATATATCTTAGAAATTAGATCTTTACCAGAAAAACTTGCTGCAAAGAATTTTTCCCCAGTCAACTACTTCCTTTCTTAACCTTAGCTATATTGGATTGGTTTGTGCAAAAACTTTTTGATTTTATGTTTTCAGAATTGACCTTTTTATTTTCTCTGATTTTCTAGATCCCTTCTTTCATCATGAACTCTTCCCCTATGCATGAATCTGAAAGTCAACTTCTTGTTCACAAGTTGTGGTATATGATTGTGATGGAATACTACTGTACTAAAAGAAATGATGAGCTTGATGATGTTAGAAAAACCTGGAAAGACTTGCATGAAATAATGAAGTGTGAAATGAGCAGAACATACAAAGAGAACATTGTATAAAGTAACAGCAACATTGTTTTTTGAAAAACTTTGAATGACTAAGTCCTTTTGACTACTATAAATACCCAGATTAACTACAAAGGATATACAAAGGAAGGAAGGCACTATCTGCATCCAGAGAAAGCAGTGATAAATAGAAGTATGTACAGAATGGTTTTACACACACACACACACACACACACACACACACACACTTACACATACATATTTGTATCTAATAGTAGCCAACTCTAAGATGGGAGGGGGGGAAGAAAAAAGTTACATGATAATTTTATTATACAGTTAAAAGGAATAACAAGTTATACATAATAGATTTGCAGTTTCATGTACAATCATCTTTCTCTCTATTCAACTCTGCTATGGAAATGTTTGTTTTATTTAAGTTCATAAAAAAATAAATTTTAAAAGAAAGTTAATTTCTTCTTTGTTTATCTAATTTCTTTATGATAGAACCTTTTTACACATGTATCTATTTGGAATTTGGTATAAGGTGGGAGGTGTTGGTCTAAACTTAATTTCTGCCATTTTGCTGACAAGTTTTCCCAGCAGTTTTTTAATCAAATCCTCGTTATCAAGTCCTTAACCCAGTAGCTAGGGTCTTTGCACTCAAAACATTTTTCAGTGGCCCTTTATTTCCTTCAGGATAAAGTGATGATGACTCATCAAGTTGGCAATGTAAAGCCCTTTACAATCTAGCAACGATTTACCTTTCCGACCTGACTTCATATTCTTCCCCTTCCCACAAGCTACATTATATCCAAACGAGATTGTTTCCCCAGTATCATCCCATCTCCTTTTCACTCCATGTATTCGCATAATTCATCTGCTATTTGAAACATACTCCTTTCTTATCTCTGTTGAAGTCTCTTTTTTCAAGGCCCAGCATGTATGTCTGTTATCTCCTCTGTGAAATCTGTCCTGTTTCCTGAATCTCAAAATGATCCTTTCATTCTTGTAGCCTTTTGCCAGAATCTCTACTTTGCCCCTAAATGTAATCTACCTTGTATCATACATATCTTATCCAGCCTTTTAGATTTTGAGCTCCTGGAGAGCAGGGAATATGTTGCTTATCTTTGTATCTTCAGTGCTGACCACAATAACTTACACATAATAGTTGCTTCATTAATGCTTATTGGATTGAATTGAATATCTATTCAACAATTATTATATTTATGTGGCACCGGCAGATAATGAAGAAGTAGATGACTTAAGGTCTCACCCTCAAAGAATTTATAATCTAGTTAGAATGCCATAGTATAAAAATCACTGGATTTAGGTCAGGAGATTTTGGGACTCAAGTCCCGCCTTTGACATATAATAGTTGATAGTCCATAATCTAGTTATTTAACTTTTTAGCCTCAGTTTTCTCATTCACAGTACTGGAATAATACCTGCAATACCTACTCCACAAGATTGCCATGGATATCAAATGAGATAAGGTACATAGATTGTACTATGAACCTTTATATTTAAATTATATACATGCTAGCTATTATCATTACTACTAATAACAAATGAAAAGATGATGAACAATACAAAGAACTACATGCTAAGTGCCAAAGGAATAGTACAGGCCATAAGTGCTACAGAAGAGTGTAGGAAATGAAAATTATTTGGGGATCTGGGTGATCAAAGAGGTCTATAGAGACTAAGTGAGTTTTTATTTGAGTTAAGTTTTGAAGGATGGGAAGGAGAGCATTATAGGCTAAGGATATATTCAGAGCAAAGTTTCCAGGTCAGAATAGCTCAAGTTGTGTTTGAAATACAGGGCATACCTCACTGTACATGAAGATTTGGAGTGAGGCCCTATTCGCCTTTGGCAAATAAATTGCTAGAGTACCACTTATAATTTAACCTAAGGAAGCAGGAACTTTCAGAGTCAATGAATCTGACCTAGTTATAGAGATGTGGCTGTATACCTAAGCTGTGTGAAAAAGATGGTAAGAAAGCAAGCACCAAGAAGGTCTCCATGAGCTTGTCACTGAACTTGAATAAATTATATTCTAAGACATTGAAAGAATGTTCTGCGTGGTATCATTGAGATGCTATCTGTGATCTTTAAAAAAAATTCATGGAAAATCTCCTGACAAAGAAGTAATGGACTAAATATGTAGAATAAGACACATGTTTTTGAACATGACTAATGTGGAAATTTGTTTTGCTTGACTACGTGTAAAGTTGTTACAAGAGTGGTTTCTCTTGTGCTTTTTTCAATGGGGGGAAATGGTAGAAGGGAGAAAAAAATAAATGCTTGATAATAGAAAATAAATTATTTTTAAAAGAAAAATAACAGAGAATAGGAGCTATGTTGCAAAGAAAACATATTCCACTTTTCAAAATAGTGACATCCTAAAACTGTAGCCTTGTGAACTTAATGTCTATTTCTGGCAAAAATCAGTAAGTGAGAGGTGGAGGAGTAGAGAAGCATTCAGCCAAGTTCTCCCAAATTCCCCTCTGAACAACAGTAAAATAATACCACAAATTGAATTCTGGAGCAGCAGAACCAACAAAGAGTCAGGTAAACAATTATCCAGCCCAAGACAACTTATGAGGTTGGCAGGAAAGTTCTGTCTTATTGGTGTGGTGGTTGAGACTAAAGCAGAGTGTAGGCCATTTAGTGCAGGCTGCTACAAAGCCAATAATATGTTGTTTCCTTGAAATGGAGTACACATAGAGCACAAGACACATAGAGCAAAAATAAAGGGCTGGACCAGAATCTATATGCTTCAGCCGATATTAGAAAAACAGGGGTAGCAATCATTATCTCAGACAAAATGAAAGCAAAAATAGATGTAATTAAAAGGGATAAGCTGAGAAACTCTATTTTGCTAAAAGATATCATAGACAGTAAAGCAATATCAATATTAAACATTTATGTACCAGATGACATAGAATCCAAATCCTTAAAGGAAAAGTTAGAAGAAATAGAGAGTAAAACTATATGAATAGGTGACTTCAACTTTCTCAGAATCAGATAAATGTGACCATAAAATAAGCAAGAAAGAAGTTAAGGTGATCAACAGAATTTTAGAAAAGTTATATATGATAGATCTTTGGAGAAAATTGAATGGGAATAGAAAGGGATATACCTTTTCTCAGTTGTATATGGCACCTTCAGAAAAATTGACCATGTATTAGGACATAAAAACATCACAGCCAAACGAAGAAAAGCAGAAACATTAAATGCATCCTCCTCAGATCATGTTGCAAAAAAAAATCAGATTTAATAAAGAGCCATGGAAACATACATTAAAAATTAAATGGAAACTAAATATTCTAATCCTAGAGGATGACTCGGTCAAAGAACAAATCATAGAAAAAAATAATTTCATTAGAGCAAATTATAACTATGAGACAACATAGCAAAAGTTATAGGATACAGCCAAAGCAGTACTTAGGAGAAAATTTATACCTCTAAATGTTTATATCAGTAAAATAGAGAAAGAGCAGGTCAATAAATAGGGCATGCAAATAAAAAAGCTAACAGAAGAACAAATTAAAAGTTCCCAATTAAACACCAAATTGGAAATCCTGAAAATCAAAGGAGAGATTAAAAAAGTTGAAAGTAAGAAAGCCATTTAATTAATAAATGAGACGAGAAGCTGGTTTATGAAAAAAACAATAAACCATTGGTTAATTTTATTTAAAAAAGAAAGAAAACCAAATTACCATATCAAAAATGAAAAGGGTGAATTCACCATCGATGAACATGAAATTAAAGCAACTATTAGGAGCTATTTTGTCCAATTATATGCCAATAAATCTTATAAATCTAAGTGAAATAGATAAATATTTACAAAAATATAAATTGCCCACATTAACAGAAGAAGAAACAGAATACTTAACTCACTCTATCTTAGAAAAAGAAATTGAACAAGCCATCAATGAACTCCCTAAGGAAAAATTCCCAAGACAAGATGGACTCATAAGTGAATTCTACCAAACATTTAAAGAACAATCAGTTCTAATACTATATAAACTATTTGGGAAAATAGGCAAAGAAGGAGTCCTACCAAATTCCTTTTATGATACAAATGTAGTGCTGATAATTAAACCACAAAAAGCAAAAACAAACAAAAAAAGAAAACTACAGACCAATTTCCCTAATAAACATTGATACAAAAATTTTAGATAAAATTTAAATAAAATTTTAAATAAATCTTAAATAAAATGACAAGATTACCCCAATATATCACAAAGATCATACAGTTATTACTAGGTGAGATTTATGACAAGATGCACGTCTGGTTCAATATTAGGAAAGCCATCAACATTATTGACCAGATCAAAGGCAAAACCAACAAAAATCATATGATTATCTCAATAGATATAGAAAAAGCTTTTGACAAAATGCAATATTCTCTCCTATTAAAAACACTAGAAAAGATAGGAACAAATGAAGCTTTCCTTAAAATGATCAGTGGTATCTATCTAATACCATCAGCAAGCATTATCTGTAATGGGGAT
This sequence comes from Trichosurus vulpecula, assembly GCF_011100635.1. Lineage (NCBI taxonomy): Eukaryota > Metazoa > Chordata > Mammalia > Diprotodontia > Phalangeridae > Trichosurus > Trichosurus vulpecula. Next base: position 313,171,451 of record NC_050575.1, read on the forward strand.
AAACTAGAAACCTTTCCAATAAGATCAGGAGTGAAGCAAGGATGTCCATTATCATCACTTTTATTTAATATTGTACTAAAAATGCTGTCTATAACAATAATACCAGAAAAGGAAATTTAAAGAATTAGAATAGGCAATATGAAAATAAAACTATAAGCTTTGCAGTGATATTATGGTATACTTAGAAAACCCTTGAGAATCAACTAAAAAAACTAGTTAAAACAACTAACAGCTTCATCAAAGTTGTAGGATATAAAGTAAATCTGCATAAATCATTAGCATTTCTATATATTATCAATATAACCCAGAAGAAAGAAATAGAAAGTTAAATTCCATATAAAATAACTGTAGACAATATAAAATTCTTGGAAGTTGACCTATTAAGACAAAGTCAGGATCTATATAATCATAATTACTCAAGTAATGACAGAGCTAAACAACTGGAGAAATATTAATTGTTCATGGGTGGACTGAGACAATATGATAAAAATGACAATTTTACTTATATTAATTTACTTACTCAGCGCCATACCAATCAAATTATCAAAAAATATTTTATAGAGCTAGAAAAAACTAATAAAATTCATCTAGAATAACAAAAGGTCAAAAATATCATGGGAAACAATGAAAAAATGTGAAGGAAGCTGATTTAGTAGTAGTAGATCTCAAACTATATTAGGAAGTGGTAATCATAAAAACAGTCTGGTACTGGCTAAGAACTATTTCACTATTTCACTAGTGGTGAATCAGTGGATAGATTAGGTACATACAAAGTAGTAAATGACCTTAGTAATCTAGTGTTTGACAAGCCCAAAGATCCAAGATTAGGGGACAAGAAATCACTATTTGACAAAAATTTCTGGGAAAAGTGGAAAGCAATTTAGCAGAAACTAGATATAGACCAACAAGCTCACACTATATACCAAGATAAGGTCAAAAAATGGGTCTATAATTTAGATATAAAAGATGCTATGATAAACAAACTGGGTGAGCACAGAATATTTTACCTGTCAGAGTTATGGATAATGGAAGAATTTATGACCAAACAAGAGATAGAGAGCATTACAGGATGTAAAATGAGTAATTTTGGTTAAATCAAAAAATTTTTTTAAAAAAACTGTATAGATGAAACTAATGCAGCCAAGACTAGAAGGAAAGCAGGAAAGTGGTGGTGTTGGGGGGGGGGGCATTTACAGCAAGTTTCACTGATAAAGGCATCATTTCTCAAATACATAGAGAACTGAGTCAAATCTATGAAAATTAAGTCATTTCCCAATTGATAAGTGGTCAAAGGATATAAACAAGCAGGTTTCAGAAGAAGAAATCAGGGCTATCTGTAATCATATGAAAAAAAATGCTCTGAATCACTATTGGTTAGAGAAATGCAAATTAAAACAACTCTTAGGCACCACCTCATACCTATCAGATTAGCTAATATGACAGAAAAGGAAAATGACAAATGTTGAAGAGGATATGGAAAAATAGGGATACTAATGAACTGTTTTGGAAGAGTTGTGAACTGATCCAACCATTCTGGAGAGTAACTTGGAACTATGTCCAAAGGGTTATAAAATTGTGCATACCCTTTCATATTGCAATACCATTACTAGGTCTGTACCCCAATGAGATCAGAGGAAAAGCAAAATTACCTATATGTACAAAAATATTTATAGCAGCTCTTTTATGTTGACAAAGAATTAGAAATTACGGGGATATCTATCAACTGGAGACTGGTCGAATAAATTTTTGTATATGATTGTGATAGAATACTATTGGGCTATGAGAAATGATGAACAGAATGGTTTCAGAAAAACCTGAGAAGACATATATGAACTGATCCAAAGTGAAGTGAGCAGAACTAGGAGAACATTGTACACGGAAACAGCAATGATGTCTGATGATCAACTGTGAATGACTTAGCTATTCTCAGCAATACAATGACCTAAGACAATTATAAAAGACTTATGTTTGAAAAAATGCTATCTATTTCCAGAGAAATAATTGATAGAATCTGTATGCAGATTGAGGAATACTTTTTTAAACTTTCTTTTTTATTCTTCTTGTTTTTCTATTTGTTTGGGGTTTTTTGGTCTGTGTTTTCTTTTGCAACATAGCTAATATGGAAATGTTTTACATGATTGCATATGTATAATCTCTATCAAATTGCTTGCCTTCTCAAGGAGGGGATAGGGAAGAAGGGGAAAAATATGAAACTCGAATTTTTTGAGTTAAAAATGTTAAAAATCTTTGTTTACATGTTTTTGAGAAAAATAAAACAAAAATTAAATTTAACATTAAGTGTATTGTTAAAGGAATAATTCATGAATATTTAGAAAGGGAAATATTGACCACTAAGTATCCAGGGGGCTTCATCAAAAAAAAAAAAGACATGTGAAACAGTGTATTTTCTTTTTTGACAGGAAAATGCAATAGACAGTTTATCTGTATTTAACCAAAGCATTTGACCCAATCTCTCATGATATCATGGTGTGGTTGAAGGATCTTTGTAGACAAGAGACCTAAATTTAAATTGTTTCTCAGACATTTATTAACTGTTTGACCATGAACATGTCACTTAACATTTTTGTATTTTAATTTTATCCTCTATTAAAATAATATTTATTTTACCTGACTCATGATATTTTAAGTGATATTTTATTATTCATGATATTTTGAAACCTTAGAAATGGTATAAAAATATGAATTACTTACATTATGATATCTTGGTGGGCAAGATGGAGAGATATGGGTTATATAAGTGGGATCAAACTCAGATACAAACAATGCATTGCTGTGTACACATATTGGCTTAGAAAAACTACATATTAACATTATGTATGTTTTATTGTATTTTTTTTATTTTGTTAAATATTTCCCAACTACATTTTAATCTGATCCAGGCTCCATTAAGGAATATTGTGGGCATACTCTATAACATTTGACACCTCTGCTCTAGATAATAGTACAAATAGGAAGCTTCAGAGTTGGTTGAATGGTTAGCCCCAAGATTAGACCTTAATAGATCAAGGGGGAGGGATGTCTCTAGTGGAGGAGATCAGGGATCTGACTTCCACTCCATGCTGTTCAACACTTTTATCAGTGATTTGGATGATGGCATATGTAACATGTTTATCACTTTGTGGGCATCATAGCACTGGGAATGAAAATTAACAAACTTGAGGACCAAGTCAGGAAGGAACCAAAATAATTTCAGTAGTCTATAATGATGAACCAAATCTAGTAAGATTGCTTTCACTGGGCTAAAAATCAGTTTCACAAGTATAGTATGGAGAAGTTAAGTACACAGCAGCTTGTGCTGTAGCAATAGAAGTACAACTAGACTGTCCCGGGGATGGGGGGTGGGATAAAAGGAAAAGGATTTTTTTTTCCTAACAAGGATTAAGCTATCAGAAGGATACATTGTTAGCTAGAGATGGAGTGCCTAATACTATGAAGCAATAGAAATAGATTAACTGCTCACTGTGTGCTAGGTACTGTACCAAGTGCTGCATATACAAAGGGAAAAAATTCCCTGTTCTAGAGGAGCTTACATTACAATGTAATAATACTGTAACAACTAGGAAAAATACATTTGCCTGGAAATTTACTGATGTGATAAAAAGGGCTATCATTTTAAAATGTATAAGGATTTAGAAAATTTCTGAGATCCACTTGTAGGCCTAGATACAATGGGGCATCCAGAGAATAAATCCCTGAGAACAACAGTAAAGGAGCTGTTTTCTGGCCATCTCTACACCATGCTGCCTGCATCTGACCATTGTGTTCATCATACCCCACCCCCACCAAAAAAACCCTTGGACTCCATCCCTGACCCAGCAAGGTCTGATAGGTAAATTTTTGTCTTATTTCTCTAGAACCAGCCTCCACAGAACTTCCCAGGCATTCCCATGTCATGCTGCTAGCCAGGTCCTTTCACCACTACCCTTTGTCAGTTTTTTCTCCTTTTTTTTTTTCTTTTTTGTCTTTCCTCATTAGAATGTAAGCTAATGGCTGAACAAGTTGTGGTATATAATTATGATGGAATACTATTGTGCTATAAGAAACGATAAGCTCAATGATCTTAGAAAAACATGGAAAGACTTGTACAAAATAATGAAGACTGAAATAAGCAGAACCAAGAAAACATTGTACACAGTAATAGCAATATTGTTTTAAGAACAACTTTGAGCAAATAAATTATTTTGTTTATTATAAATAACCAAATTAACTATAAAGGACATATGAAGAAAGGCACTATCTGTATCCAGAGAAAGAACTGACAAATAGAAGTATATTTAGAATAATTTTACAGATGTAAACCTATATGTGTCTAACGGTAGCCATTTCTGGCGGGGGGCGGAGGGGGTGGGGGTGGGGAGAAGAAAGGAAAAAAAAGAAAAATTTACATGATAATTTTGTATATTTGAAAGGAATAGCAAATTGTGCATAGTAGATTTGCAGTTTCATATGCAATCATCTTTTTTATTGTACTATGTTATGGAAATGCTTTTTTATTCCAAATATTAAAAATTAAATAAGATTTTTAAAAAAGAATGTAAGCTATTTGATGGCAGGGACTGTTTTGCTTGCACACACACACACACACGCACACACACACACACACACACATCTTTTAGTACTATGTCTGACATATAGTAAGTTCTTAAATTCTATAACTAGCCAGCTAGTAATTTATAAGCAACTTAAGCAAAACACTTCAGATAAGCAGAGTAGAGGTAATAAGCAATAGATACTAGGTAAATAAGGTAGTAAGTCCCTACCTTGCAAGGTTATTGTGTGGATCAAATGAGGTAATGATTATTTATATAAGTACTTAGCACAGTGCCTAGAACAGTGCAAAGTGTTATATAATGTTTGACAAGAGGCACCTGTCCTTATGAAGTTTAGATTTTGGAGCCCTCTCATTCTTTCTTAGCATTACCTTATTATCTTAACTCCAGTGAAACCAGTTTTCGTGTGCTTAAACAGAATGTAATGAGTAAAAATGAAGTTTACAGCTTGTTTCTCTCCTAAAATATATTCTCAGATCTCCATTTTAGTGAATTTTACCCCTTCCATAATTTTCAAATGCTGACATAATTAAGTTTTCCCTCACTTAGTATTGTATTATTTATAACCCTTTGTACCCTGCCATTCATGCCCATTTTCTTTTTTTTTCTTTTCTAATAAGTACTTTTTGATATCAGCTGGAGTTGGTTTTCATAGAGAGAACTTTCCAAATAACTCAAAATATTTCTCAGTTAAAAAATAATTACCAGAGATTTACATTTCTTAGGGTAATTATGATTCCTCATGCCCTCCAAATTCTATATAAATTCCTAATATTTGAAGGTAGTGGAAGTTAAGATCTGCAGAATAACAATGCTTACCAATGGTTGGCTCATTCACACAGACTGCCCCCCCCCCCAGCTCCCAGACTGTGTATTATAGGAAGGAAGGAGACAAGAACAAGCATTTAAGTGCCTACTATGTTCCAAGCATTGTGCTAAGCACTTTATAAATATCTCATTTGATCCTCACAATAGCTCTGGAGGTAAGTGCTATTATTATCCCCATTTTACAGTTGAGGAAACTGAGGCATGCAGAGGTTAATTGATTTACATAGCTAGTAAGTGTCTAAGATTGGATTTGAACTCAGGTCTTCCTCCCTCTATGTTCAGGGCTCTATCCACTGTACAACCTAGGTGCCTCTAGGGAATAGTGGTGCTTAACACATGATCCAAGTTGTCAACCTTGCCTGATCCATTATAGAATGTATTTTTCCATTCATCATTCAACATTCAGAAACAAACATTTATTAAATTTTGACTATGTGCAGAGCATTAGACTAAGTGCTGGGGGAGGGAGGGAGATGGGGATATGCAATGTTTAGATAAGACCTAGTTCTTTTGCAGTCTAAACAGTCTAGTAAAATGATAAGACACAAACTCATATCCATATTACATAATATCAAATAAGTCTTAGGGATGTAAAAATCAGAATGCCATGTGAATTCTAAGAGGAAAAAGTATTTTTTTTACCAACAAAACTGATCCCTGAGCATCAATCAACAAAGTTTTAGTGCCTTTCTTCTGAGATTATTTCCAGTTTATTATGTATACATCTTGATGGTACATAACTATTTACTTGTTGTCTTCCCTATTTAAACTGTGAGCTCCTTGAGGGCAGGGAGGATTTTTTTGCCTTTCTTTGTATCCTTACTGCTTAGCACAGTACCTCACATGTAGTAGATGCTTAACAAAAGCTTGTTTACTTGACTTTTGTGGAGTAAACAGTATTTGAGTTACACTTAAAAGTATGCCATGGGTCTATATCCCAAAGAGATCATAAAAAAAGAAAAGGATCCATATGTACAAAAATATTTATGGCTGCTCTTTTTGTGGTGGCAAAGAATTGGAAATTGAAGGGACGTCCATCAATTGGGGTATGGGGTATGGAACAAGTTGTGGTATATGAATGTAATGGAATAGTGTTGTGCTACAAGAAATAACACTACCTGCCCTCAAGAAGCTCACAGTTTAAATAGGGAAGGCAACATGTAAACAGTTATGTACCATCAAGATATATACAGAATAAATTGGAAATAATATCAGAAGAAAGGGACTATAATTTCATTGGTTGCTGCTCTGGGATCAGTTTTGTTGGTTAAAAAAAACACCTTTTCCTCTTGGAATTCATATGGAATTCTGATTTTCACCTCTCTAACACTTATCATTTAATATCATGTAATGTAGATATATGAGTTTGTATCTTATCATTCTCCTAGACTGTTAGATCTCAGAAGGACAAGAACTAGGTCTTATCTAAATAGTGCATATCCCTGTCTCCCACTCCCAGCATTTAGTCTAGTGCTCTGCACATAGTTGAAGTTTAATAAATGTTTGTTTCTGAATGTTGAATGATGAACAACTATGATAGACTTAACTTTTCTCAGCCAGACAATGATCCAAGACCATTCCAAAAGACTCATGATGGAAAATGCTATGCACGTGCAGAGAAAGAACTATGATATCTGAATGCAGATCAAAGCATACTATTTTTGCTTTTTGGTTGTTTTTTTCTCTGTCTCATGGTTTTTATTTTTTGTTCTGATTCTTCTTTCACAGCTCAACTAATGTGGAAATATGCATATTTATAATCTATATTAGATCGCTTGCTATCTTGGGGAGGAAAGAGGGAGAAAATTTGGTACTCAAAATCTTACATAGATGAATGTTCAAAACTATCTTTCCATGTAATTGCAAAAAAATACTATTAAGTGAAAAATAAATAAATATACATGATGCAAAAGCAAAAAAAGAGGAGGTGCATTGATATTTTGCATTTTAATAAAATATTGATGAAAGTGGGGGGAAAAGTATGCTTAGGAATCCATTAGGTAAAGAGAAAAATGGGAAGATATTTCAAGCATATGTATTGTTGGAGGCATAAGAGCCTACAGCATGTCCTTTGTGGCATGAGTAGCCAGTTTGGCTGGGGCATAGAGATGACAGAAATATTAGATAAAGCTAAAAAGATAGGGTGATATTCAACTCAATAATCATCACTATGAACATGGCACTGTGCTAGGTGTTTGGAAAAAGAGAGAAAGAGAGAGAGAGACAGAGAGAGAGAGAGAGAGAGAGAGAGAGAGAGAGAGTCGTCCTTGACCTAAAGATAATTATGGGTTGGCAGGGTATGGAAGGGAGGGATATAACTTATACACAACTAAATACATCTGATGCTCCAACTTCCAGCACCAGAGACTGGTTAGATCCCCAGGGAGGTTACTACTCCTATGGTCCCTGGACTAAATCTATGGCTGTCTAATGGTAATCCTCTTAAACACTAGCTGTTGCTGTTGCTGCTAGTTGTTTCAGTGGTGTCCAACTCATTGTGACCCCATTTGGGATTTTCTTGGCAAAGATATAGGAGTAGTTTGCTATTTCCTTCTTGAGCTCATTTTTTACAGACAAGGAACTGAGGCAAACAGGGTTAAGTGACTTGTCCTGAGTCATATAGCTAGTAAGTGTATGAGGTAAAATTTGAATTCAGGAAAAAAAAACTAGCTAATAGATCCCAATTAATGTCCTTCCTTGTGACCATCAGTCAGAAGATTAGTTCTTTAGCAATGGCATTTGCTCAAATGGAATAGCAAGAACATTATTTATAAATCATTTCCGCCAGCACCAACACCAGGGATACACTTTCCCACAAATATACCCAGAGTCCAAGGAATGGGAAGAATGAGCACGAATTTAAAGTATTATGGCAGTGATACACACATGGCTAAGGCAAATCACAAGTCCAAAACTACAGGCCCTCAGTGCTTTTTCTTTCTCCAGAGGGTCCTGATGAAGTTCCCTAGAAGTTGCCCTGTTATTGGGGTGGATGGAACAAATCACTCGGTGGATGTGCTTGCTCCTTGCCAGGCTCTGTGGCTTGTGGGTTAGGCTGTTAATTGGCAATGGCTGCCAATTGAAACTAAGCAGGTTATTTTGCTGCTGGGCAATGACAGATAAGGCCAAGTAGACCTCTCTGCAACTGGGCAGTTGATGCCCAGGACAGGCTCTTTTCAGAGTGTAATGTCTTAGGTAGGTCAATCTGCTGCTCTACTAGGCTCATTTTTGAGGAATATTTGTAATTTTTTCTTACTTTCAGCCACTGACTGGACTGAGGGGTACTACACTGGAGTGTTGTCATGATAGAAAAAGAGAAAAAGGAAGAAGGAGAAAAGGTGAAGAAGAAGAGGAAAAGGAAAGGGAAGAAGGGGAAGAAGATAAAGAAGTAGAGGTAGAGGAGGAGGAAGAAAAAGAAGAGGAAAAGTAGAATTACATAATTCTTTAAGGTTTACAAATCACTTTGTAAATATTTCATTTTATTCTTACAACAACCCTGTAGTAGGTGTTATTATTACCATCTTACGGATGAGGAAACCGAGGTTGACAAAGGTAAAAATGATTTGCCCAGTGTCACTGATAAGTGTCTGAAGCTGAGTTTGAACTCAGGACTCTCCAACTCCAATGATCTCTAGTGCTTCCTAAAAAGCTCTTTCAGCTAGGGTAAAGACTCTCAGGATCTGGACAAAAAAAATAGAATAAAACTTTTCTCCTCTTTTGACAAATTACTCCTTTCTCAAAAGCCTTCCCTCCTATGAGCCACTACACTTTCATTAGGGTAATTAGTTTCAATTAGGTCTTTTTCACCCACCATACTCCTTCAGGAACCTTATGTAGATAATTTGCTAAGGAAAAAGTAGGAAGTCAGTCCTGTGCTCTGGAGGCACTTTATCATGTGCATTTAATGTACTCAAGCTTCTGACCTGCTAGAATGGGGAATGTCTATTTTTCATCTTTACTTTTCTGCTATTTCTGCATTTAGCCTTGGCAGACCTTTAGCATTTATAGAAAAATCACTGGGCTACCACCATCCACACTACCACACATCTAGTAATTTGGTATAATACTAGAAGGTGGTACCTGAACTGCAATTGGAGAGAAGCTAGAGAGTCCATGAGTCAGCTAGGTGGCTCAATGGCTAGAGCTCTGGATCTGGAGTCAGGAAGACCTGAGTTCAAATTTGACCTCAGACACTTACTAGCTTTGTGACCCTAAGCAAGACACTTAACTTCTGTTTGCCTTAATCCACTAGAGAAGGACAGAGCAAACCACTGTAGCATTTTTGCCAAGAAAATCCCATGAACAGCGTTGTCATGCTTTGGTCCAATGGGTGACAAAGCGTCAGACAGACTGAACAATAACAACAAGAAGAGATTCTATGAGGTACAGGTGAAGACAGGGCCATACAGGCAAAGGCACAAGGTTGGAGGTCATATGTGATATACAGGGAACAGCTCCTTATAGATCCATTTAGTTGGAGCAGAGAAGGGGAAAAAGTATGCATTCGATTAACTGGAAAGATAAGTGGGAACCAGATTGCAGGGGGTTTTAAAGATCAGGCTGAAAATTTTGTATTTTATCTTAAAGATATTAAAGAGAATACCATGTCTCTCTCTTCTGGAGAACACTTGCAGATTCCTGTACTTTAGTCTATTTTTCCCAGACTCCAGACAGGCCCCAACCCTTCTTTTTGCCTTCATCGTTCTTACGTTACATTTTCTAAAACTACATTCAATTCTTCTATTGTTATTTACATTTAAATTCATGGTTCCTTGATTTTACACTCTAGCAGATTTCTCTAACTCATTTGGCCATGAAACATGTTGGAACTTGAAATATATTGACTTAATACATAAGTATTAGTGGGGAACTAAGGAAGGGGGGGTGTGGTTTTCCATTCAATTCGTTGGTTAAATTGAATGGACTTGAATTGCTCTTTTCCATTTCCCTGCCTTTGCTTATGCTTTTCTTCATACTTGGACTGGAATATTTATTAGCATTACTTAGCATTATATTCAAGACTCTGATCTGGGCTAGCAACACAAAGATTGAAGAAGGTTTAACCCCTTCTCTTAAGGAAATTCAGGTCTATTGGAGGCAGGGAGGGACATCATATGTTCACAAATAATGATGAAACCATGTAGAGGGTGATAGAGGGAAAGGAAAGATCCAGATTGATTGGTATAGAAAATTTGAGAACGAGAAATTATTTTTGCCTAATACTGTTAGGAAAGATTTCCCAGATGAGGTGGCATCTGAGTTGAGCTTTGGAAGAAGGAAAGCATTTCAACATACGGAGATGTGAGGAGGGAAAGTATTCAAAATATGGTGAACAGTGTGAGGGAATATATCCACAGGACAAAAGACAATTGGATTCAATTCAATAAGAATTTATTAATCATATACTATATGTAAGACACTGTGCTGGTCACTATGACAAGAAAGACAAAAAGAAAGATTCCCTTCCTTCTAGGAAGAAACTTACCTTCTAGCGGTAAAGATGATAATGGGGGATGGAAAGCAATCTCATTTGAAGGTTCATATGTTCAAAGCTATGGTTTTTCCAGTAGTAATGCATGGCTTTGAGAGTTGGACTATAGAGAAAGCTGAGCACCAAAGAATTGATGTTTTCAAATTGTGGTGCTGGAGAAGACTTTTGAGAATACATTGGTCAGCAAGGAAATCAAATCAGCCAATATGTAAAGAAATTAATTTAGCTTATTCATTGAAAGGACAAACACTGAAGCTTAAATACTTTGGCCACATTTCCATATGTTACTAACAAAGCCCAACAATGAGAGATAGAAAGAAAATTCCATTTAAAGTTACTGTAAACAATATAAAATATTTGGGAGTTTACATGCCAAGACAAACCCAGGAACTATATGAACACAATTATAAAACATTTTTCACACAAATAAAGTCAGATCTAAATAATTGGAAAAATATTAGTTGCTTGTGGGGAGGCTGAGCTAATATAATAAAAATGACAATTCTACCTAAATTGATTTGCTTATTCAGTGCCATACCAACCAAACTACCAAAAAATTATTTTATAGAGCTACAAAAAATAATAACAAAATTCATCTGGAAGAACAAAAGGTCCAGAATATCAAGGGAATTAATAAAAAGAAAGGCAAGGTATGGCCTAGCCAAACCAGATCTTAAATTGTATTATAAAGCAGCAATCATCAAAACTACTTGGTACTGGTTAAGAAATAGAGTGGTGGATCAGTGAAATAGATTAGGTACGCAAGACATAGTAGTCAATGACTATAGTAATCTACTCTTTGATAAATCCAAAGACTCCATCTTTTAACATGAGAACTCATTATTTAACAAAAACTGCTGGGAAACCTGGAAAATAGGTAGAAACTAGGCATAAACCAACATCTTACACTACAAAATGGGTATATGATTTAGATATAAAGGCTGATACTATAGGCAAATTAGGAGAGCAAGAAATAGTTTACCTGTCAGATTTATGGAGAATGAAAGAATTTTTGACCAAACAGGAGGTAGAGAACATTATAAAATGCAACACGGATAATTTTGAGTACATTAAATTGAAAAGTTTTTTGCATGAAAAAGCCAAAGCAACCAAGATTAGAAGCAGAAAGGTGAGAAACAATTTTTATACCTAGTGTCTCTCAGAAAAGCCTCATTTCTAAAATATGTAGAGAACTGAGTCAAATTTATAAGAATACAAGTCATTCCCCAATTGAAAACTGGTCAAAGGATATGAACATCCAGTTTTCAGAGGAAGAAATTAAAGCTGTCTATGGTCATGAAAAAATGCTCTAAATCATTGTCGATCAGAGAAATGCAAATCGTAACAACTCTGAGGTACCACATCATACCTATCAGATTGGCTAACATGACAAAACAGGAAAGTAAGTGTGGAGGAGATGTTGGAAAATTCAAACACTAGTGCATTGTTGGTGGAGTTGTGAACTGATCCAGCCATTCTGGAAAGCAATTTGGAACTATTCCCAAAGGACTATAAAACTATGCATAGCCTTTGATCCAGAAATACCTTCTAGGTCTGTATCCCAATGAAATCATAAAAATGGGAAAAGGACCCACAGCAGCTCTTTTTGTGGTGGCCAAGAATTGGAAATTGAAGGGATGTCCATCAATTGGGGAATGGCTGGACAAGTTGTGGTATATGAATGTGATGGAATGCTATTATTGTTCCATAAGAAATTATGAACGGGCAGACTTCAGAAAAGCCTGGAAAAACTTACATGACTGATGCTGAGTGAAGTGAGCAGAACCAGAACATAGCACACAGTAACAGCCACATTGTTTGATGACTATCTTCAATAGATTTAGCTCTTCTCAGCAATACAAGGATCTAAGACAACTCCAAAAGACTCAAGATGAAAAATGCTATCCACATCTAGAAAAAGAACTTTGGACTCAGAATGCAGATGGAAGTATACTGTTTACTCTCTTTTTTGTTGCTGTTTCTTCTTTCTCTTGGTTCTCACATTGGTTCTAATTCTTCTTTACAACGTGACTAATGTGAAAATATGTTTAGTATGAATGTTTATGTGGAGCCTATATCAAATTGCATAGCTTCTTGGGGATAGGAGGTGGGGAAGGGGAAGGGGAATGTTGAAAACTAAAAATAAATAAATTTTAAAAATATTTTGGCCACATAACTAAAAGAAAGGACTTATTGGAAAAGGCCCTGATGCTGGGAAAGATTGAAGGCAAAGGGAAAAGGGGACAGCATAGGATGGATGAATATAGTGTCATGGAAGCAATAAACATGACCTCGAACAGATTTGAGGAGATAGTGGAGGATAAAAAGACCAGGCATGCTATGGTCCATGGGGTCACAAAGGGTTGAACACTATTGAACAACTGAACAGCAACAAGAAAGATTATGTTCGGAATAGTAATACTTGTTGTAAAGCATAAAGCTGAATGAGGAGGTTGGAGCTAGGGTCTTGAATGCCAGGGTTATAGAATCATAAGATCATAGAATTTAGATCTAGAAGGAACCTTAGAGATAGTCTAGCACAGAGGTATCAAATGAGGCCCAATGTGGCCCGCAACACTCCTGAGTGTGGCCAAAAGTAGTGCCTTGTGTACATACTTAACTATTTACAAATTAAAGCAGGCATTACCACAATACTAGTCTAAACTGTACTTGTTTATATATAAAAATCCCACAAGTTTCATACATCGCAGAAAAACCTTCCATTATGACACAGAAGTGATATTACCAGGCAAGCATCAGTGAAGTATACTGCCTTCTCTAGAGTTGTTACTGTACAATGCTGTAGATGAAGCAGCCCATGCAATACACCTAAGAACAACTAAAAGTAAAATGTAATTTGGAAATATGTCATAAAATAAAAACATTAAATAGAACATAACGTAACTATGTAGTTTTCTAAGTCAACAGGCCATGGGAATCCTTATGTGCAGTGTAGTAGACCTGTTTATATTGGAGTTTGACACTACTGATCTAGCCTGCCCTCCCATTTTACAGATGAGGAAACTTAAGTGCAGAGAAATTAAGTAATTTGCCCCAAATTGTATAATTAGTCAATAGAAGAGCTGACATTTAAACCTAGATCTTCTCATTCCCTATCTTGCGCTATTTTCAAGCAACCAAACTTCATTTCATAGACTATGATGAAACACTGAATGGAGATATAAAAATGCACGGAGGATAAAAGGGAATTGGGAAAAATTTTGGAGCAAAATAGAGGAAAATTAAGACTAGTCTAATATAAAACATTGCATGCAGAAACTAATTTGGTACATATATAAAACTAATTTATCACTGCCACACAGAGAGGTCTCAAATCTATATACCTAGGTGAAATATGTCTGCATACACCTAGACATCTCCACTTAGATATGCTATGGACATTTCAAGCTCAACATGCCCAAAATGAAGTTTATCCTCCTCCCTAAACCCACCTCTGCTCCTCACTTCTTTATTTCTATTTTTTTTTTGCTTGGGAGAAAGAATAATGATTGTGCACACTTTTCCTTTAGTGCCTTTCCTTCCACTTCTTGCCTGTTTGTAACCTGGCTTCTAATCCTATTATTCAACTTCAGTGATGTCAAGAAGGATGAGGACTGAGAAAAAGCAATTGGATTTAGCAATTAAGAGTCTATTCTTTGGGTCAGGAAGACTTAGGTCTAGTACTGCCAGGAAAAACAAGTGGCTTTGTCTTGGATTGTCAATCCAGGCCTTTCTAAATTTCCATCTTTCTTTTTTTTTTCCTTTTTTTCTATCCTTGTCAACTCTATCCTGCCCTGCCCCTCATGCAGGGCACTTCATGGCTGGGTATATAGTGTATTTATCATTTTAGTTCTACTGATTTAGCTCTGGACAGCTTTGCTTTCCTCTGCTAGCATCAGCTTCATTAAAGGAAGCTCAGAATTTTAGAATGCCTCAAAGGACCAAGCTTCATCAATTGACACAGAGAATTTTTTTTACCCCATAAGGCAAATATATAAAGATAGTTTATGGAAATTTTTATTTAAAAGGAAAACTGTAATATCTGTTTGTAATAGGTGCATTTGCACCTATAGGAGAAAATATAGCAAGTTATACTAAAATTATTTTTAAAATTTTAGGTCAATTGTATGTCTGCTTCTTCTAGTGTTAATACTCTTAGTGACCATGCAAATAAAACTGTAGGCAAACACAACAAAGGAAAACCCAGTAGAGCTGTCTTTAATCCTTAGTTCTAAATTCCTGCTTCTACTGTGCATACCTCTCAGAAGCAAATTCTCTGGCTTTCCTATCAGTATTCCTGTGGATAGATGATCTCCCTGTGCTTGAAAGTTTTGTCTTTCTCATTTTGTAGGTGAGGCATCATAATTATATTCCATTGTTTTAATATATCATAATTTAACCAGCTATTCTCCAGTTATTAGAAACACTGAGTTCTTGTCCCCTTCAGATTGGGAATGTTACAAATAGAACAGCTATTACTATTTTGTACAAATACATATAGTGGGATATATATACATACACACATATGTTTATATATACACCTCTCTCTCTATGTATGTATGTATGTATGTGTGTGTATATGTGTATATAAATACTCTGGCAATGGAATCAATTGACCAAAAAGTGTGATCCATTTTGTGAATCTAGATGCATATTGCCAAATTGCTCTCCAAAATCTTTCCACCAGTTTGTGGTCTCACTAACAGTATATTATTAGAGTGCCTCCCTTCCCTAAGCCTCACCAATATTGAATTCAAAATACGAGCTCCTTAAGGGTAGGGAGTATTTCATTTTTATCTCTGCATTTCCAGTAATTAGCATAGTATCTGATACGTAATATTCACAAAATAAATGACTGTTTATTGCTTCATTTTAGATGGTGCAAAGCACTATCTTAAGTCTATCATGATTTGCATTATTCGGGTTATTAGTTAATTTGAGAGTCTTTTGCTGTAGTTATTAATAGTTTGCAATTACCTATTTAGCTTCTGCAACTTATCTGTTCATTCGCTTACCTGTTCATTCGCTTTGACCTTTGCTCTATATTGGAGTGGAATGGGCAGATGAGAGCAGTTTGTTCCAATGGCCAAGAATGGGGCTGAAGCAGGTGCTGTGGAGTGCTCTGGAGCTTGGTCAGACATCAAAGACACCAAGGTCATCCACTGCACCCCAGGCCATTGTAGTTGTCTTGACTTTTTTCTTACCACTGGGCTTTGATGACAAGAAGAGAGAATGAGGATGACAACTTTGCTCAACTCTGCCTTGCTTAAATCCACTTCACAAGCAAGTCAAGACATCACCCATGAAGTCATGGATCCTTTTCAAAAATGAAGGAAGAACAAAGACAACAACAACAATAGTGGGGTACACACTAGCACTCTCATAGCTCTAGGACATTTTGAGAAGGAAGAGATCATTAATCTAAACTTCCTAGAGGAGCTGGCCCTGAGCTAGGCCTTGAAAGAAAAAAGGAATTTCAGCAGGTGCAGATGAGGAAGGACAATCTGTTCTGATAAAGTGAGGCAGGAGAGGAATGGATGCGATTGAGGATCAACTAGTAATTAAGTGTAGCTAGGACATAGAGTACTTGAAGAGAAATTGTGTGAAACAAGGCTGATGAGATAACTACTGTCTGGACATGGAAAAGACAAAATTTGGAAATGCTTGATATGAAATGATGGACTTAAGAAGGTAGTTCTCTCATATATGCTTCAAGAAAAGCACAAATGAGGCTAAGGTTTTGTTCAGGACTGGTCCTAGCCAAAATCCTAATTTGTGACTAGCCAGTTCTTTCTCACTTTCCCCACAGGATGCTCTATCCATTTGTTTTATTCTCAAAGTATAAAGTATGGAGATGATTATTGCAAATCCATGATTTTTATTGGATTAAATTCAAAGAAACAAACAAAAAAGAAAACACAGGCAATACAGAAGGTGGACAGTATAGTTAACTCTTCTGTGTTTTGGTAGAGTTGGGAGAAGGGAAAATGGAAGAGGATTCTTGTACACTCTGCAACTCTACCCTGAAATAAAAGAGAAAGGGGAGGGATGCCTCAGACTCAGTTTCTCCATCAGTAAAAAAAAGGAGTAATAATGTTTATGCTGCCTATTTCACAGGGTTATTGTAGGAAAAAGGCTTTATAAACATTAAAACACTATATAAATAAAAGCTATTGGTTTGGTGGTGATTGTTATTATCAAGAGTCTTGGTGTTACAGAGGAAAAGAATCCTGGCTCCAACATTTAGTTTTCTGACTATGGGCAAATTATTTAACCTGTCTTAGTTTCTTCATTTATAACACAGAAATAATTATATTCAGACCACCTACTTAGTAGTGTTGTTTGGAAGAAAGCTCTTAGCGAACCTTCAAGCAACAGAAATGCCAATTATTATTACTACTAATACTGCAGAAAGGAAAAGGATCCCCTACGTAGTTCCAGGAACTGGAAAATGGGTGGAGGAGGGAGAGAAGGGGAGCAGGGAATGAATTTGGGGAGTTGCCAACCTATCGCTGTGGAATTCTGTGATCCTCACATAGGCATATATACAAAGTAGACACAACTGCGTATGCAACACACTCCCCTGAGGGAAAGGGGATGTGCAAGCCAAGGTTGGCTATCCCTTCCCGAGACTTGGCATTGTGCACTTTGGCACAACGAGGGGTTGCAGGGGTGGAGAGGGGATAGGGTGAAATCACAAGCCCAGAGCCAACTACGAGTTATTTCCTCACGGCGTAGGTTAACCAAACTGTGATGGGATTCTGATAAAGGCTGACTGAAAACGATAGTCGCACTCTCAGCCCCAAGCCTGGCTCCAACTGAACCCCACTGTCTGTAGAGCTAGGAGCAAACCTTGAATTTCAAGCTGGCAGGGTGGATTTAGGCGACGAGCCCGAGGAAAAACTCTGAGATGGTGAGGAAACGAAAGCAAAGAACCCCTTCCCTACTCCTGGATGGGCTGTGGGTGCTGGACAGGGCTAGGACAAGATGGTTCTAGTCACAACCTTTCCTTGCAAAGCTTCTCAGACAGTGCGCTCCGCTTATTTTCCGGTGCCCCAGTCCCTCAGGCCAACAGCTGTGACAAGCCTAACGAACCCACTGCATAGTGCAGGAAGCGACAATCAGGTCACCCCGGTACTTGGGAATGGAAGCACCCGACCCACCCCCATTCTAGTCAGAGACTAGGATTAAAGAGTGGGGCTGGATGGGATGGATGTCTTTAAGGATCAGCAATTCTACTAAGGTCTTAGTCCTACGGAAGAAAATGTAGACAAGCTGGGAAGAGGGCTCAGACTTACTACCACTAATTCCCCGGAAGAAAGTTGTTCCCCCCGCCCCTACTCCCTGGACTAAACACCAAAGTTCCAAACTGAACCAGTATTCTGCTTTCTTTTCCTTGATGGCTGCTCCCTCTCTGAGGTTGGAGTGAGTTGGACAGCGAGACTAGCATCAGAGGGTTGTAGGTGTCACATCTCCGTCCCACATCCTTCACACTCAACTAGTCTGTCCGTTTCCTATTAGCCCCAGAGAGGTCCAGCTTCACGCTGGAAGTCCCTAGCAACGTCTTCGTAGACATATACACCCCACCCTCGCCTGCAGTGAGAAACCCTCCGACCCCCACCCTGTGTAATGCACATCCCTCCACCCCCGCACATAATAGCTCCGGACCCTCTTAAGACTCACCCCCCCACACACAGACCACATACACACACACACACCACACACACACGCACGCACACACGCACGCACACACACACACCTCTTTTCCCCACTCTTAAATCAAGGAAAGAATTGAATAGCAGAGGGACATACATCTGTTGACATCTGTTGTAGCTGGTGCGCTGCTTGTTGACACTGAGTGGGTCCGCGGGCCAGGCACTTCCCCCCTTACTCGTGACGTCTCTGCAGCGCGCTATAAAAGGCCCTGAGACGCCCAGCAGAGGCTCTGGCACCTCCAGAGCTGAGAACGAAGGAGCGAGCGGGCATCCACGCCGTAGCCTGGGGGATCGCAGGCGGCAGTGGCAGCAACTGCCGCTGTGCGACAGAACAAAATCAGGTGGCCCTTCTCGAGCTGGGGCACTGTGCTTCTGCCCCAGCTGACTCCAGATCGCTAGCCCTTGGCTCAGAACTTTTGGAGGTGGCACCATGTCTGGTGCCCCTTGGGCTCCCGCAGCATCCCTTTTCCCAGCCAAAGAAAGCAGTTGCAGAGTTGCGGAACTCGGAGGTGCCTCCAAAGAGCAGTGATTCGATTGGGTGATTGCTTTTGTCAATTTCTCTCTTAAAACCTAGAAAGAAAAGACAAATTCCTAGCGCTTGCTGAAGCTTGAAGAGGAGAATATCGAAGCTTTCTGGGTCTGACCAAGTTTTCACGTTCTGCAATCTCTCGGTCCCCGCTAAGTCCGCCCTACTCTTGCGAAAAGAATTCTGACAGGAGCCACTGAACCTCCTGTTGCTTAGAGCTTTGCACTTCAATTTTTCTGCATAGGACTCTGCTCCCTAGGGGCGTGCGTGGAGGGTTTAATCCCAGAAGAACGATGGATAATATTCTGCAGAGTAATTCAGACCTTGCCCTCTCCCTAAATGTCTCCTCCAACAGCTCAGAACCCAACCAGTTTGTGCAACCTGCCTGGCAGATCGTTCTCTGGGCAGCTGCCTACTCTGTTATTGTGGTGACCTCCGTGGTGGGCAATGTGGTGGTGATGTGGATCATATTAGCCCACAAGAGGATGCGGACAGTGACCAACTACTTCCTGGTGAACTTGGCCTTCGCAGAAGCTTCTATGGCCGCCTTCAACACAGTTGTGAACTTCACCTATGCCATCCACAACGAGTGGTATTACGGACTGTTTTATTGCAAGTTTCACAACTTCTTCCCCATTGCTGCTGTCTTCGCCAGCATCTACTCCATGACCGCTGTCGCCTTCGATAGGTGAGCCAGACCTTTGAACGTTGGGAGTTTGAGGAGAAAGGGAGTGATATTGTATCATGGGTGGTGGGGTTTGCAGTGGGTGTGTATGGTGAAGAGGCTGCTACGTGAAGGAAAGGGTGGAAGACTGGGGAGGATTGTCACATGAATCGCTTTCCTCTCAATTCTGTTATTTTCCTCTTTCTCCTTTTCCCTCCTCACAGTCTCCTCTTACCTTTCTTCTTCCTCCTCCCTTTCTTTTTTCTCTCCCTCTCCAGGTCTCTCCTTTTCCAGTTCATCTGTCTCCTCTTTCCTTTCCTTTCTCTAGACCCTTTCTTTTTTCTTTTCCTTTTTTCCTTTGTGCTTCCCAGTTCTGGGACAGGGTATCTAGTGGCAAAGGCAATAAGTCTGAATTCAAAGGACTTGAGTTAATTTCTTCCTGTTATATGATTTTAGCCAATAGCCAAGTCACTCCCCTTCTCCCCCCATCCCACCTCCCTCAGCTTCCTCATGTGTAAAATGAGTAGGTTGGATTGGATGGTGTCCAAGGCCCCTTCTATCTTAAAACCATAATCAATCATATGCTTGTATTCAAGGCCTGGTAGTGGCCCCAGGGTTGATAAATGTGGCCACCTCAGGTTAAAACAGTCCAGAAAGTCTGCTTCTGTTGTTTTAGGTAAAATCTTTTTTTTCTCCATTCTGTTCTTCACTTTCTCCATCTGGGGGAAAAAAGGGCAGGGAGTAAGCTGTTTTCCCTTCACCTCTGTAACAATATTTTTAAAATGAGTCCATCACATTTGAATCCAAGGTCTGTCTGGAAGGTACCTAGAGAGGTTATCCATTGTATTCCATCCCCTGTCTTTCCTTAAACCATTTAAGGCTAAGAGATGAAAATTGTTATTCCCAGGAGCTCTCTGAAGTTGGAGATTTAATGTTCTCTCTGAAAAATCTCTTGGAGACTCAATTTTTTTTCATTTGTAAAATATGGATGATGGCAAGAGCACCCCAAAGGGCTGGTGTGAAAATCAAAAGAGAAAATATTTGAAAAGCATTTTGGAAATGTTTTATGTACATTTATAACACCCTTTAAACCTTCTGTAAATTGAAGTACTTAATAAATATGAGTAAGCATAATTATTTCAGTCTGGAAGTCCTTTATGTATGACAATTATATAGAGAGTAGGAACCAGCTTCAAATTTCCGGTCTGATTCTATTTGCTTGGGCAGCTAGGTGACACAGTGGGTAGAATGTTTGCCTTGGAGTCAGCAAGACTCGTCTTTCTGAGTTCAGACCTGGCCTCAGACACTTATTAGCTGTGTGACCCTGGGCAAGTCACTTCACTCTGGTTGTCTCCGTTCCTCATCTGTAGTGGCAAACCACTCCTAAGTAGGGTCCTAAGTAGGGTCAAAAAGAGTCAGACACAACTGAAAAATGACCAAGCAACAGCAACACTATTTATTTGATGTTAGGCAAATCACTTTACCTTGCTTGGCCCCAGTTTCCACATCTGTAAAATGAGCGATTTGGACTAAATGATATCTTATCAGCTCTGATCTTCAAATTCTAAATTTCTTTTTCTTCTAAAATCTCTCTAGCCTTTTGTGGAGTTGGCAGCATCTTGGGGAGGGGTGGGAGGGAGGGAGGTACTTTCTAATGGCAACGCAGGGTTCACATGCATTTCTGAGGCTGGGATGGCTCAACAGGTTACGGCTTCAAAAACTGTTTGAAAAGAACAGGGCTGGTATGCAAACACTGTCCAGGCAGGTCCTAGTGAGGCTATCTCTGGGTGACATGGCTGAGACAGGACTTCTGAGACATAGGAATCTTTTGAGAATGGGGAATGTGTGCATGTGTGTGTGTGTGTATGTGTGTGTGTGTGTGTGTGTGTGTGACAGAGAGACAAAGAGACAGAGACAGAGACAAAGAGACAGACAGAGACAGAAACCTCGGACAGAGAGGATTGAGACAGAGAAAGAGACAGAGACAGAGAAAAGTGGTCAGGGAGAAGGAGACAGACACTGAAAGAGACAGTCTGCTTGCATGCTTTCTTATATGTATGTATGTCTGAAGGAGTACCTCTGTATATACATGCTTGAGCACTTGTGTAAATTGTTCATCCAAAAGATTAAATTGCATTTCAAAGGGGACTCCAGAGGTGGTTCTTTGGCTGCTTTCTCAAAGGAAAAAAAAAAAAGGTTAATTAATTTAAAAGGGGGCTGGGATTGGGGAGGGGGTGGGGACAAAACAATCCATTTCATTTGCTTCCTACTACCCTATTTTATCCACACAGGGTTTCCTGTGATTTGCATTTGCCTTGAGGCTTTCTAGAGGCATTTAAAACCACAAATAGCTTTTTTGAATGTGGGGCTTGTGCCTTTCCCTTTATGTTCTACATATGCTCCTGAAGAGTTGTGCAGAAATTGAATTTTTGCCAAGCAAATTTCGTTTTAAATATCCTAGGGAAATTGCCTATTTAGTGGAATGTGATCATAGAATTTAGAATCGGAGGGAACAAAAGAGAGAACAAGTATTTATTAAACTCTTATTACGTGCCAGGCACTTCTTGTGCTAAGTGCTTTACAAATATTATCTCATTTGCTATTATGACTCCCATTTTCCATTTGAGGAAATCGAGGCAGTGATTTACCCAACGTCGCATAGCTAGTAAGTATCTGAAGCTAGATTTGAACTAAGGTCTTCCTGACTCCAGGCCCAATGCTCCAGCCATTGTGCCACCTAGCTGCCTTTAGAAGGAGTCTTAGGTAGCATCTGATTGAATCTTTCCCACTCACATTTGACAGAGTAGGAAACTGAGTTCCAGAAAAGGGGAATGATTTGCCCAAGGTCACACAGAGAGTAAGCATACAACTGGGACTAAAGCCAGGTCCCTGACTCTAAATCTAGTACTCTTTCCATACACAGCCCATGTTTATATATCTCTGTATTTGTCTCTTTCTGCCTTAAGATTCGTAAATTTTTTTCCTCACAATAACCCTATAATTGTAAATAGAGAAGGCATTGTTATCTTCAAATTTTTAAACGGGGAAACTGAGACCCAGAAAGACTACATGATTTGAGCAAGGTTCCATCTATCCAGTACCAGAACTGGAGCTTGAATCAAAGCCCTTGTTCTAACACCAGCATTCTGCCTACTATACCATTCTGAAGTTTAAAGAATATTTTTGTAAAATGAAAAATCACCACCTTCACCCCAATTTATCTTTTATGTCGATTTGGATTTTATGTATTAACATATTAAAATGTACTTCATATTATATGCATATATTTACATTTCTTTAAGGTGAAGCACATTACCCTCTTGGGGTTGCTCTTTTTACTTAAATGCAGACTCCTTTAAAGAATGCAAAGATCTATATTCCAAACACTGGATATGCTTTGTTACTTAATGCCACCTCAGCATTCTATATTTGTGTATATTAGTTAACAGTTTTTTTGCCACCAAATTAGAAAAAGGACTATATATTGCTGATTCTGGTCCTCATAACTTATCCATGCTCTGCTGAGAGTTCTGTCTCCTGAGAATGGCGATATAGCCATTGCAATGT
Organism: Trichosurus vulpecula; assembly: GCF_011100635.1. Taxonomy (NCBI): domain Eukaryota; kingdom Metazoa; phylum Chordata; class Mammalia; order Diprotodontia; family Phalangeridae; genus Trichosurus; species Trichosurus vulpecula. The sequence goes on from NC_050575.1 coordinate 313,194,813, forward strand.
GGAGCATGAGCATTAAGACACCAGCACATTGATTTAACTGTAGGGCTTGGGGGGGGGGCGGCGAAGCTGTGATTGATTGATATGCTCAATGCCCCTTTCCCTCAGACTTTAAATGTAGCATTTTAGAAGGGATAAAAAGTAAAAAGGTACAAATGGATGGGCCAGGGAATCATGATCAAGAGGGACTTGATTCCTGGGCTTCTTCTCTGTTCTTTGTCAGTGGGTGAAGGAGCCATGATTATAGGGACCTGAAACCCAGGTCTCTATGCCTCTTTTGTTTTAATACACAAGTTATAGAAAACCTCCTTAAATGGAGCAGGCTTCACCCTATCATTCAGACCATAGAATTATAGATTATTATAGTTAGAAGGGAATTTTATAAGGCATTGAGTTTACCTCCCATCATTTTAAAGCAGAGGAAGCTGAGACCCAAAGAAGACAGACAAGGGACTTGTCCAAGGTCATACAGGTGCTAAATAACAGAGACCAGAACTCAGGCATGTGGACTAACATTTCAATGTTTTTTCTGCCATATCACTCTCAGTCAATTGATTTTTAAGGCTAAAGGAGTCGATGATGGATGATTTACAATTTTTCAATAAGAGCATGTTTTGCCTCTCATTGTAAACTGTTGTATGACTATGGACAAGTCACTTAACTTTTCTGTTTCTTTGCCTATAAAAGTGGGTGGGGGAAGGACACAATACCTTCAGTACCTATTTCACAGGGTGATTTGAAGGAAGTGCATTGCTAAACTAGAAGCCCAATAGAAATTTGAACTATTATTATCATTTTTACATGTTTTTATCTGTTCATGTGTGTGTGTGTGTGTGTGTGTGTGTGTGTGTGTGTGTGTTAGAGGGGAGTCTATTTAAATTTTCCTCTGATTCCTGTTGATGGATTGGAGATGACCTTGAGTTACTGAAGGCTTTGCCAGTGGAGTACAGACTGGTAGGTTGTGATGGATCGTTTGTCTCTCATTCAAAGACCAGCCCAAATAAACCCAGAGAGGCTCATCACTAGCTGGTTGGTTTGCAAGTGACTGGTTGTTTTGTTTTTTTTTTTACTTAGGAATATATGAAGAGCTTTTGGATGTGGGATCAAATAATCTGAGTGCGAATCCCCACTCAGCTACTTCCTTGCTATATGATTCTGGGCTACTTCCTCTCTCTAGGTCTGTTTGCTCATCTGTAAAATCAAGTGGGGATTCTCTAAGGTCCCTTTCAGCTCTAATTCCTATGGAGCACATTCTAAGGGTGACTGATGGAATCATAGGTTCTTGTAGAATCTAAGTTTAACTGAGGCAGCCCAATTCGCTTGATCTGTCTCAATTTCCTCTCCATTTTTTTCAGTTTTTTAAAGTTGCCTTCTTCAAGAGGCAGGCCCCTTCCCAGCCTAGAACATTGTGATTAAAATGTCAAAAGAAGAGTGATGGGGAAGCACCACACATCTGTCCTGAAACCAATGTTAGCTCAAGAGGACCATATTTCTTTCTTCTGTTGATTTGGAAAAACAGCTTAGATTCCAAAGGACCTTGTCTTAATTTTGTAAAAGCTTTATGTGCAGAGCAGTGGAAGTTCATGTACAGTGTTGATTTTTGCCAGATGACGCTCAAGCCAAGTAGCCAACAGATAGGATTTGAAACCACTAGTGTATAATCCAGCTATATATTCCACTGAACAGAGCGATGAGCTCAGAGCTTCTTGTTGTTGTTCAGTCATTTCAGTCATGTTTGATTTTGTCATCCCATTTGGGGTTTTTTTTGGAGGGGGAAAGGCAGGGCAATTGGGGTTAAGTGACTTGCCCAAGGTCACACAGCTAGTAAATGTGTCACGTGTCTGAGGCCACATTTGAACTCAGGTCCTCCTGACTCCAGGGCCGGTGCTTTACTCACTGTGCCACCTAGCTGTCCCCATTTGGGGTTTTCTTAGCAAAAACACTGGACTAGTTAGTCATTTCCTTCTCTAGCTCATTTTACAGGTGAGGAAACTGAGGCAAACAATTAAGCAACTTGCCCAGGGTCACATAGCTATTAAGTGTCTGAGGCCATATTTGAATTTGAACTCTAGGCACTGTCACTCTATCCACTGTACCACCTAGCTGCCATGAGCTCAGAGTTAGGAGATCTCAGTTAAAGTCCTGATCTGTCATATTGTTATGGCACACACAAAGCCACATTGCCTTTAGCTACTCAGTTTATCATTCTGTCAAAAAGTAGGGCCTCCTTTCTACCTGGAAAGATAAGTGGAAAGAGGGAAGGGAAGAGAACAAAGGTTTGTTAAGTGCCTACTATGTGCCAGGCACTGTGCTAAGCACTTTACATGTATGTCATTTGATCCTCACAACAGCCCTGTGAGGTAGTTGTTATGATCCTTGTTACACAGTTAAGGCAAGTGAGGCAGGCAGAGGCTGAGTGACGTAAATCATAAGTATCTGAGGCCATATTTCAATTCAAGTCTTCCTCACTCCAGGCCCAGAGCTTTATCCTCTAAAAAGATGAGGGAGGCTGAAAGTATTTAAGGATTTTTTTTTACCTTCCAAGCCCCCTCTACATAACAGTTAAATTCATAAACAAATAAATGAACCCCAAGTGGATAGAGATCAGTTTCAATGGAAAGGAGTGGAGGGATCAATGGCAGTTTGTGAGCTAACTTGTGAGATTGTGAGTTCTCCATCACTGGAGGTCTTCAAGCAGAGGCTGAATGAACTCTTGTTGGGGAATGTTGGAGAAGGGATGACTCTTTCAGGTAAAGGCTGGATTAGATGACCTTGAGGATCTCTCCCCTCTAACTCAGATTCTGCCGTTCTGATCAGGCTCCTGCATATGCCAGTCTCTTTGCCCTTGACAAGCATGGGAGTATGTTGTCTATCTTGGGCCTCTGGGTTCATCAGGTCCAGCACTCTTAACCTTAAAGAGGAGTCTGAAACTCAGTGACTTTCTCAAGGTTGGACAGGTAGGAAGTAGCAGAGCAAGAATGTGAACTTACATCCTCTGGATGAAAATCCATTTGCCTTCTACAGCACGGTGCATTTCACTTCCTGAGGGTAGGGAATGGTTTTCTTTTGGCCTTTCTGTCCCTTGAAGAAGGGCTGTTTTCTGTTTTATCTCTGTATCCCAGCACTTAGCACAGAGCCTGGCACATAGTAGATGCTTACCAAATGTTTATTGAGTTATTGATTGATCCTCAGTGTCTAGCATTGTGCCTCCTTCATTGTTCACAGTAGACATCTAATAAATTCTCATTGAATTAAATTGAATCACAGCTTTCCACCTTTTTCTTTTTTTTTCTTTTTTTTTTTTACTACATGATTTAGTTTATTTTTGTATAATAGAGCAATTAGGAAATCAGTCAATGTAAGTCCTGCCCTCAAGGAGCTTATAAATATTGATCTGGTATCTAGTTAGAGAGATAAGACTCTCATGTGTATATTTCTAAATCTATCTTTATATGTATATATGCACAAATATGTATATGTGTGCATATATATAATATATGTATATTATGTATATAATATATATTGCATATATTATCTACATATACATATTCTCAAACTCAATGTTATTGCAACACATACATATGCATCTGGAGAGTTGTAAGTGAAGTATTCTCCATTACTCAAGTGTGTCAGGTAATAATTTTAATAGGAGCACATTAATATTTGTCTTTAAAAAGAATGATCAAAGACTTCTGAATATTCAAAAAAAGTTGCAAGCATTAACTTGGTCTCAGTTTTGTTTTCTGACAAATAAGTTGTTTTTTTTTTTCAAGTCATGGAGAAGAATTTTGACCAATGGAATGAATCATGAGAGAGAAGAAACAGAACCAAAAAAAAAAAAAACCCAAAAACAAAAACAAAAGAGAAGCAGAAAAGGCGAGCATGTAGTGTGCCTCAGTCTGTATTCAAACTTCGCAGTTCTTTGTCTCGATGAAGATAGCATTCTCCATCGTGAGTCCCCTGGAGTTGTCCTTGCCTCTTAGGTTGCTGAGAAAAGCGCAGTTTGTCAGGGTTGGTCCTCACGGAATCCATATATCTGTGGCTGTGCACAACGTTCTCCTGGCTCTGCTCTGCTCACTCAGCATTATGTCGTGTAGGTTTTTCCAGGTTGTTATGAAGTCTGCATCATCCCCATTTCTTATGGCACAATAGTATTCCATTACCTTCATGTACCACAGTTTGTTCAGCCATTCCCCAATTGATGGGCATCCCTTTGATTTCCAATTCTTGGCTACCACAAAGAGAGCCGCTATAAATATTCTTGTACATATGGGTCCTTTTCCCGCTTGCGTGATTTCTTTGGGATACAACCCTAGAAGTGGTATTGCTGGGTCAAAGGGTATGAACATTTCTATAGCCCTTTGGGCATAGTTCCAAACTGCCCTCCAAAATGGCTGGATCAGCTCACAACTCCACCAGCAATGCAACAATATTCCAATTTCCCCACATCCTTTCCAGCATTTATCATTCTCCTGATTTGTTATTTTAGCCAATCTGACAGGAGAGATGTGGTATCTAAGAGTTGTTTTGATTTGCATTTCTCTAATCAGCAGCGATCCAGAGCATTTTTCCATATGCCTGTAGATAGCTTTAATTTCTTCCTCTGAAAACTGCCTGTTCATATCCTTTGACCATTTCTCAATTGGGGAATGGCTTGTATTCCTATATATTTGGCTCAGCTCCCTGTATATTTTAGAGATGAGGCCTTTATCAGAGATACTAGTTGCAAAGATTTTCTCCCAATTTTCTGCTTCCCTCCTAATTCTTGTTGCATTGGCTTTTTTTGTACAAAAACATTTCAATTTGACATAATCAAAATTATCCATTTTGCATTTTGTAATGCTCTCTATCTCTTGTTGGGTCATACAAATCACTGGCATATAAACAAGCTATTTCAAATGCCAGGCAGCAAATGTACTTGCTCCCTAGCCACCTCATAGTTGTTTTTCCAAAGACCTATGGAGATGGACATTTGAGGTAGCCCTGGCTATGGCACATTTGTTTCCAGACCCTTTCACAAAGTGGAATGAAATCTAAGTAAACCATTGGATGCTGGAGCACAAACTTCATTTCTGAGTCCCTTTCACAGATAGCAGCTTATCTCTGTGAACATCTTTTTTCTTTTATTTTCTGTTTGCAAAATTGAAATGCAATAGCTACCAATTACTGACAGCAAACTTTAAACCTGTTCTTCTCTGGCAGTCCATGGTCAGACTAAGTGGACACCTGTGACATGCAGTGTGTGTAATAACATACAAAAAACCCTTGTAAAGGGCTAAAAACAAAGTTGCTAGGTAAGAAAAAAAATCATGGTACCTCTCTCCTAAAGAGAGAGGATGGATGGATGGATGGATGGATAGATGGATGGATGCGTGAATGCATGAATGAATGGACAAATGAATGACAAATAGGCATGAATTACATATGGTGTCTATGAAGTAATGATATTGTTTTCTGTTTTTTGTTTATTTTAACAAATAGACCAGAGTTTGTAGTTCCAAAAGAGCACCATTCCTTGGAAATTGTAGACATTTTAACAACGTTACCAGTGCCCATAACATTTTTACACTCAGTCCTCTTTCAAAATCACCGTCAAAGCCAGACACCTCTTGTTCCCTATAGTGTAGGTAGTATATAAGAAAAGCAAGTTTCTTAGTTGAAAATCTTATCCTGTTTTTAATGCAAATGGTCATTTGGCTTAATCACTGTGCCTCCACAAGCCAATAATCTCGAAAAAGGGGAGCCATGAGAGATGAATTTGGAATCAGGGTACCTAGATTTGAACCTTCCCTTTATCTCTAATAACCTGTGTGACCTTAAACAAATGACGCTAGTTTGCTCATCTTTAGAATGTAGCTGGATTAGGGGACCGCTAAAGTCCCTTGTAGCTCTCCAGTCTTATGATGCTGCTTCCCTTGGATGCATAGGGTCATTTGTCTTCTGCACATCCAAACTCAGGATTGCTGATACCTCCTGATGATTTCTAGATGATAGATTTCTTTGCTATAGACATCAGCTCCCCTGCAGTGGAAAAATGTAGGTTTCTTCCCTATCCCATGTTCCTTGGTTTTCAAACTCTCTTGGTTTCCAAACAAACACTCTTCTAGTATTTTAAAGGCATTTATGCGAGAAACATTCATGAAGGGAGAACAAAAAAATAAATAAAAATTACAAATGCAAAGGTTCTTATGGGCGAAGTTAATTCTGGCTGTACCCAGCAACTACAGAGTATTTTGTTGTTCAGTCGTTTCAGTTATGACTGACTCTCTGTGACCCCAGCTGGGGTTTTCTTGGCAAAGATACTGGAGTGGTTTGCATTTCCTTCTCCAGCTCATTTTACAGATGAGGAAACTGAGGCAAACAGGATGAAGTGACACCCAGGGTACACAGCTAGTAAGTGTCTGAAGTCAGATTTGAACTCAGGAAGATGAGTGTTCCTCATTCCAAACCAAGTGCTCTATGCACTGTCCCATTTCAGATATTTACCACCTGCATGACTGTGAAGAAGTCACTCAACTTCGCCAGGCCTCAGTTTCCAAGTATAAAAAGGAGGGGGTTGGAGTAGATACCCCTGTCACAGTTCTCCAACTTCATGATCCCATGATCCTCTCCTGCCAGTCAGGCTTCATCATACTGCTTCTAGTCCTGGTCCCTTCTGCTGTAGCTGTGACACTGCACCCCCTGGTGGTCAATCTCTAGCTCTCTTCTCATTGACCAAGATAAGATTACTAGAGCAAAGATTCTCCTTTTTTTTTTTTTTTTTTTTTTTGTTTCCTCAACCTGAGGGGCCCTCCCTTCATTGTCTCAGAAAGCTTGGAAATGGCTGGTTCATGAATTTCAAGGTTTACAATACCAGCAAAATAAAACAAAACAGCCTCACAACAACAACCAACCCACCCCAATCCTCAGTGTTTTGGACATACAGTACATGACATCTCTTGTGTTGCACAGCAGGGCCTGCACAGTGGAGCAAGGAGGTACCATTGTGAACACTGAGCTACCATAAAAGAACATCGTGTTGGGTGGGGAAGTCATGTAAGACAAATGATCGTTTCATTGCTGTCTGCTTCCCCCACTTCATAGTCCATTATTCTTAACAAATTCTTTGACCCCCTGGCTTTGGACTTACAGCTCTAAATTCCTTTCCAGCCTCCCTACCTGGCCCCCTGGATTTCATATTCAGGTGGACTCTAGATCAACTCAGCCTAGGGGTCCTTTTCTGGCACTAGTTGATTTTACTGATTCACTCTTTTAGTTCCATCGTCATTAGGGGTTGGAGATTTGAAAATGTCAGATTCCTAACCTACTTTATCCTCTTATTACACCATTAATTGGGTAAGGTCCTACCACAGGACCTACACACACACACACACACACACACACACACACACACACACACCCCTTATTCATCAAACTTGGCTGTAAGTGGCTTCTGGCATTTTCCACAAATCAAATCAGCGGTTCTTCCACCATTGCCCCATTCAGGGGCTCAATTTCCTCATCTGTAAAAGGAGAAGGCTAGCCAGATGACTTCTAAGGTCACTTCCAGTTCTAATGTTCTATAATTCTTTTCCACAAAATATACTCTTAAAGGTTGAAGATTTTATTCCATTGAAGATATTCTTAAGATAAATTCAAAAGAAAAGTTATTCCCTGAAAGGTTCTTGAGCCACAGTGGCATCACTGAAATAATAATAATAACCACTAATATTTATTTAGTGCTTTAAGGTTTTCCAGAGTACTTTACAAATAGTATCTTATTTGCTCTTTACAAGAATACTGAAAGGTAGATATTATTATTATTCCTATTTCACAGTTGAGAAATTGAGGCCTATAGTGGTTAGATGACTTGCCCTGGGGCACACAGCACTAAATGTCTGAGGCTGGATTTGAATTCAGATTTTTCTGACTCCATATCCAGCACATTAGAAAGCCCTTTCTCCCTCCAGGGGCCTACTTTGAAGGGACCAATACTCATTTGAATGGATGCTTATGTGAAAAAGCTGTAAAAGTCTTAGTGAATCTATAAGAATCAACAGTGTGGCAGCTATTGTGACTGCACTGGTAGAAACAGAGATTCCAAAATAAGATGAGTCTCACTATATTTTTCATTTAGTTAAACACCCCATTTTAGGAAGGATAAGAAAGAATCTTCTCTTCTCCTAGTCATATGCTATTGAGTAGCACTGGAAGAAGTCATGCAATTGTATCAATTGGATACACTACAAATTTATGTTACCTGATCTCAACAGAGCCCTCACTGCTGCATGACAATCCTGTTGTTCTTCCTTAATTTTGTAAAAAAAAATAAATTTTGTTGGTGTCTTTTGTTTTTATATTACCTGTATTTTCAAACGAATGCCTCCCCTGTTTCCAAAAGAACCATGCCTTATAACAAAGAATAAAAAAGGAGGAAAAAGTTCAGCAAAACTGACATTGGAAAAAGTCTGTCATTAACTAGGGTATTCCACATCCATAGTATCTCACCTCTGCAAAAAAATGAAGGAGATGCCTTCCCATATCTTTTTTTCCCACTAGATGGCCACCAAGGTGCCTACCAACTCTTACATTCTGTGATTCAATCTCCTCCCATCTGCTCTGGTAGCCTGATCTTTATTCATCTGTTACTTCCATATTTAATTTTTTTTCTGCCCCCTCTTTAATATTTTTCTATCTACTGACTCCTTCCTTGCTGCCTTCAAACATTCTCTGGTCTGTCTATCTTTTAAAAAGCAAATAAAAAACCCATCTCTTCACATGATTCTACCATCCTCAAGCTATTGTTACAGACTCATAAAAGGGACCTTAGAAGCCATCTAGTCCAACACATAAATTTCTTATATGTCTCTTCCTTTTCATAGTCAAATTTCTAGCACATGCCATCTACATTCATTACCTCCATTTTTATGTTTTCACATTTACTTCTTTATCTTTTGCGATCTAGCTTCCAACCTCAGTCTTTAACTGCAACCATTCTTTCCAAGATGATCAAAAGTCTCTTCTCTGTCCTCATATTTCTCAACCTTATTGAAGCATATCCCCCAAGGATACTCTTTTTTCCCTTGGCTTTCATAACACAGGACTCTCTTTGTTTCCTTCCTACTTTTCTTGTTTCTACTTAATTTCCTTTGCAGGATCACTCCTTAACAATGAGTGTCCCCCAGGGCTCTACCCTGGACTCACTTTTCTTTCTCTGTGCTATTGATCCCATCATTGAACATAATTCAATGAATATCTCTATATAGATAACTACCATCAAATATGTCCACCCTACTCTCCTAAAATCCAGACTCATATCACCAACTGCCATTTCCAATTGGATGTCCTATAGCAAACTCAAACACAATGTATCCAAGACAGAATTCATTATCTTCCATTCAAAACTCTCTCTCTCTCTGTCTCTCTGTCTCTCTGTCTCTCTCTCTCTCTCTCTTCTTCCCTAACTTCCTTATTTATGCTCATCTTTTTAGTCATCTAGGTTCATACCTCACAGTCATCCTTGGTCTTTCCTTTCCATCACCCTCATCCAATCTTATCAATTCTACCCCAGGGCAGCTAGGTGACACAGTAAATAGAGTGCAGGTCCTAGAGTCAGGAAGACTTTTCCTGAGTTCAAATCGGCTTCAGACATTTACTAGCTGTGTGACCCTGGGCAAGTCACTTAACTCTGTTTGCCTCAGTTTCCTCATCTGTAAAATGAGCTGGAGAAGGAAATGGCAAACCACTCCATCTGCTATCTTTGCCAAGAAAACCATAAATAGGGTCACAAAGAGTCAAACACTACCGAAACAACTGAATAACAACAATATTGATTCTACCCCACAACGTATTTATCTCCATTCAGATGTATACCATTCTAGTTCATGCCCTCACCAAATGTCGTTTTGAGTTCTGCAAAAATTTCATAATCAGACTTCTGAATCCTAGATTCTGCCCTCTCCGGTCCATCCTACACACTACTGCCAAAATAGTCTTCCTAAAGCACAAGTCTGACTATGTGTATCCTCAGTTCAAGAATCTTCAGTGGCTTCTATCAATAAGTAAAATTTCTCTGCTTGGCCTTTAAAGGTCTTCACAGTCTGACTCCAGCTTGCCTTTTTAGGCTTTTTGCATATTATTCTTCATCATGTACTTGATGTTCCAGCCAAATTGGCCTGCTTGCTATTCCCCAAACTTGGGATGCCATCCCTTTCTCTGTACCTCTGCAAGGCTATCACCTAGAACTAGGATGCATTCTCTCTCATCTCTACCTCTTAGAATCCTAGCTTCCTTCAAGGCTCAATTCATGTGTCAACACTCAGTATAAAGGCTTTCCTGAGTATCTTCACCATCTGATTCCAGATGTACTCCACTCCAATCATGCAAATATTTATTAAGCATCTAATATATACAACACCCTGTGCTAGGTGGTGGGTATACAAATACAAAAGGCCCTCTCCTCAAGGAGCTTGCATCTATTGGAGGATATAGCAAATAAACTGATAACTATATCTATATCCACACACATATATACATATACAAACATATATGTGATATATATGTATATATATACATATGTATGCATATATATACATGTATATATATACACATATGTATACACACATATTATTTGAGGCAGGAGAAAAATAACAATTAGGAATATCAGCTGACTGTGGAGGACTTGTTGTGCGTGTGTCTGGATGGGCAGGGAGGGTACATGACTTGTATCTTCAAATATTTAGAAGACTGTCTCATAGAAGAGGGATTAGCCTTAATTCTACTTGGCCCCAGAGGGCAAAACAATGTGTAGAAGCTACAGAGACTAGATTTTGGTTATATATCAGTATAAACTTCCTAATAATTAAAGCTGTCTAAAAGATGAAAAGGGCTGCCTTGGGGCATAGTGAGTTCCCTCCCACTGGAAGTCTCTAAACAAGAGTCTCAATGAACACTTTGCTATAACTGAGAATATAACTGAGGAGATTCTTATTCAGGTGTCATCTGAAATCTTTTCCATTGCTGAGATTATATGATTCAAGCAGAACCCTGTAGAAAAAATATTTTTATGCAAGGAAGAAGCTTTACTGTTCCAGGTTCCATTTCTCATCAGCGTGGAGCCATTTGAGGCTCTGGTTTGTTTCATTTTCCATGGGTTCCATGGAATTTCTGTAGCTCGTAACCTGCCTTGGACTCAGACCCCGTTTGGTAATCAACTGAAATAACTCACAAATGAAATGTTTCATGATTTCCCCCAAGCCATTCAGCTAAAGCCCTAGCTCCTAGGAGAACTGAATGGGTTATAAAGGTTTAATATAACTATCTTTCTTTGGTAATGAAATTGAGAACGTAGTTTTAAGCATGGTAGGAAGACAGAGTTCAGCTTGTTAGTGAGGAAGCTAGCCACAGCCTCTACCACAAAACTGAAAGGACATAACCTGAATTCCTAATGCTATGCAAGGTGATCGCTGTGACAGCTTTTTTTTTTCTTCTGCCAAACCGACTAGTATTATCCACTATGGTAAGGGTAGGGAGCCACCTAAAATTAGACCTGATTGCAGTATATGACATAATGTGTGTTTGAGGTAGTTTCTAATAATTGAAAAAGGGAAATTGTTTTAGACTGTCACTTTTCCATCACTTCTGTGGTCAGGTGGGTATTCTGAGTGCTAGAGTTCATGGGATTTTAAGCAAGAAGGGGCTTTAGAGATCATTTAGTTAAATCCCTTTATTTTTCAGAGGAGGAAACTGAGGCAAAGAGAGGGGAAGTGAGTTAATAAAAGTTGCACAGATGGTGAGGGAAAGAGTCAGGATCTGAATCAAATCCTTTGACTCAAGATCCAAGAGTCTTTCTACCACAATACACTGCTGATTCAGAATCCAATGAATTATTTTGTAATTGCTTAGTTCTCTCTGCCCAAACCCATCCAAGCAGCCACATTTGGGCTTGGATCTTAGTCAAAAATTTAAAAATATAATAGAGAAACTACTAGCCCAGCTCAAGTTCTTCCCCCCTTCCATGAAGGCTTTCATGCTCACTCTTCTAAATTTACAATACTTATTTCTGTATCCCTCATAAATTCAATGACAACTCTCATTTATAAAGCACTTTATTTCAGCAGCCAAGTAAGGCAGAAAATTCAAGTTATTTTCTCCATTTTACGCAAGACTAAATTGAGAACCAGAAGTAAAAATGACTTGGCAACATCATTCAGTAAATATCAGAGCCATTTGACAAGCATTTATTGAGTATCAGCTGGTTTAAAAGCCCTGTGCTGTGTTCTAGGACTCATTTGACAATTGATCAAGCACTACCTGTGACATAATTCCTGTTGCTTTCTTATATGTTAGTTAATGTTTCCTATCTTTTTGTCATATCTCTCTTCCCTCCCTTCCACATTAGAATGTTAGCTCCTTGAAAGCAAGAATTGTCTTTTGCCTTTATCTCTCCAGTGTCTGGGATAAGGTAAGTGTTTGATAAATGTTTGTTGACTGATTGACCCTACCTCAGATGAGGTTATAAGATTTTTGAAGGCCAAGGTTTTGTCATAGATTTGTTTCTGAATCCTTCTCAGGATTCCACAATGACTTCCACGCTTTACATGCCACATAAGTGGTTTTTGATTGGCTAAGGAAGAAATAAGGGTAGATTCTAGTGCTAGTTTTGTCATTCAATGTCTAAGCAACCAAGTTGCTTATCTTTTTGGGGTCTCAGCTGCCTCATCTAGGAAATGAGAAAAATTGAAGTAGTTAACATTACTGAATGATAATTCACTGTGGTATGGAGATGATCCTATGTTCTTAAAGTCTACACCAGTGGAAGGCAAACTGACAGTTTTGACCAAGGTAAAAAAAAATCTTCAGGTATATTCCTAGCAACAGAAAGTATTTGCAGTTTGAGAATCAGCCCCCTTATTTATGATCACTTAATCACCACAGGTTGGCCACAAGGGGGCAAACCTTGGTCCATAAAGACAAATAAAATAGATAGAAATACATTTATCCACTAGGGTGATACTACTGACTAGTGTCTGATGCTATTCAATAATAAAACTAAGTACTATCAGTCAAAAGTTTGTAGACAGTGGCTATGTACTTTATACAAGATTAGAGTGATACAAATCACTCTCTGGCTCTCAGAAGACTGGTTACCTCTCTGTCCTAGCTCCAAACCTTTTGTGGATGGAAAGACTTGTTTAATTAGTGTAAAGATTTAATTTGTGTGAATTTATCCAAATAGATTCTTAGCTCATTAGAAAATCCCACTAGGAAAACAAAACAATATTGTCTGAGCTTCACTTAAGAATAACCACTTTGGCAGCTGTGTGTAGGATAGAGTAGAATGGAAAAAACCTTGAGAAAGGGAAGTCATTTAGGAGGCTGTTGCAATAATCTAGATGAGAAATGATAAAGCTTTGAACTAAAGTGAATAGAAAGAGAAAGGGTCAAATTCAAGAGATGTTGTAGAGGTAGAAGTTATAACGTTATGGCAATTGATTGATATGTGGAGTGCGGAAGAATGAGGAGTCAAGGATGATGATGAGATTATAAACATGGGAGACCAAAAGGATGGTCGTGCCTTTGACACAAATTGGGAAGTTTGGAAGAGGAGTGATAGTGGTGACAGGGATAGATAGTTCAGTCTTTGACACTTTGAGATGTCTTTGGGACTTCTTGTTTGAAACATTAAGCAATTGGTGGTTGGAGCTCAGGGGAGAGACTAGGAATTATACACACACACATATATATATATATATACATATATAATAAACACATATAATATATACACGCATAAATACATAGATAGGTAGATAGCTAGATAGGTAGATGGATAGATAGACAGATAGATAGATAGATGGATGGATAGATAGATAGATGAGTCATCTGCATAGAGGTGATAATTAAATCAATTAAATCCATGGAATCGGATGAAGTCGCCATGATAGAAACTGTATAATGATAAAATAGACTAGGACAGAACATTAGGAAATACCCTTAGTTCAAAGATCTTATATGGATTATGAATCAGCAGCTTAGCTACATCTCCTCCTCAAGGTTTTTAAAACAAACTTAAAGAGTCAGGGGTTATTCTCTAATGCTATTAACTTAAGCATTCACCAGTGAGCTCCCCTACAATTATCAGTTGAGAATCAATTGGTTAGTTTTCCTTAACTAAGTCTAGAAAGAGGTATTTACCAAGGTGGTACAGTAAAAATGGTTAGTATAAAACATCTTCTTCTCCACCAAAGTCTGTGACACATAGAAAATCCAGAGAAAAGTGGGCTCAAGCTTTAAAAGGCCATTTGGCAAAAGGGCAGTTCACAGCTCCTAATTCCTAGAAATCTTTTTCTCCCATTCCTGGAATCCTCAAGAAGTTCTCCTTAAGCACAGCAAATCTATGTCCACCTGTCTTTGGTTCCTGATGAAGATGTTTCCATGAGCTGACCCAGGGAATCCTCCAGATTCTTTAAAGCTCACAGAGACCTCCTCTGGCCAAAAGGGTTAAGAAAATCCAACCAGCCTTGATGCCAAGGCCTCTCCTTTCCCATCCAAGGTGGTTCCTGCTTACATGTATCCTGAAAGCCATGCTTTCTCCAACTCTTATTTAACCCCTTCATGGTTTATGTGAATACATTCTTGTACAATATTGTTCCAATTCAAAAGCCTTTTCTGACTCATTCTAAGGCTTATTGTTTAATTGATTGATTGGGCAATCTGTTTTTCTTATCTTATTGTTATAGCTAGCACCTCTAGTACAACATTGAATAATAGTGGTGATAATGAACATGCTTGCTTCACCCTTGATCTTAATGGGAAGGCTTTTAGCTTATCTCCATTATAGATAATGCTTGACCTTGATTTTAGAGAAATATTATTTGTTTTAAGAAGGCTCCATTTATTCATACACTTTCTGGTGTTTTTGATAGGAATAGGTATTGTATTTTGTCAAAAACTTTTCTGCATCTATTGATATAATCATATGGTTTTTTGCTATTGATATCATCAATTATGCTTATAGTTTTCCTAATGTTGAACCAGCCTTGCATTCTTGGTATAAATCCCACCTGATCATAGTGTAATATCTTGGTTATATATTGCTGTAATCTCCTTGATAGTATTTTATTTAAAATTTTTGCATTGATATTCATTAGGGAAATTGGCCTATAGTTTTCTTTGTTTTTTCTCTCCTAGGTTTATGCATCAAACCATATTTCTGTCATAAAATGGATTTTGTATGATTCCTTCTTTGCCTATTTTTATCAAATAGTTTACATAGTATTGGGATTAATTGTTCCTTAAATGTTTGTTAGAAGTCGCTTCCACTCTTTCCGCCATCTTGCAGTGCTGCCACCATGGTGCGCATGAATGTCCTGGCAGATTCTCTCAAAAGCATCAACAATGCAGAAAAGCGAGGAAAATGCCAGCTTCTCATTAGGCCATGATCCAAAGTAATTGTCTAGTTCTTAACTGTGATGATGAAGCATGGTTACATTGGTGAATTTGAGATCATTGATGATCACAGAGCAGGAAAAATTGTTGTGAACCTCATGGGCCGATTAAACAAGTGTGGTGTAATCAGTCCCAGATTTGATGTTCAATTGAAAGATGTGGAAAAGTGGCAGAACAATCTCCTACCATCCCGTCAGTTGGGGTTTATTGTGCTTACAACCTCAGCTGGCATCATGGACCATGAGGAAGCAAGATGAAAACATGCAGGGGGAAATATTCTGGGATTCTTTTTCTAAGGGTGCAAAACGTACATACAAATAAAATGGTCCAATGGGAGAAAAAAAAAGAATTCACTTGCAAATCCATCCGGTCCAGGGGATTTGTTCTTAGGGAGCTCATTTATGGCTTGTTCAATTTCTTTTTTCTAAGATAGGGTTATTTAGAGGGAGGATACTTCCAAGATGTGAATTCCATAACTGAAGTGATCTTATAGGATGAAAAATTTTTGAGGAGATGGTGAATTCTAGAGTACAGCCTGGTGAGAAAGAAAATAGGAACTGAGATCGATGGTACACATTGATAGAGTTTGCCTTGGCAAAGATTAGGATCATCTCATTGTCAAAGACTTGAGAAAACAAGGATAGAGAAGAGGATGATGTCTCAAGATTTTGAAATAAAGAGAAAGGGAAAAGAGAAAGTTCACATCAAGTGACTTCAATTTTTTTTTTTCTGTAAAGAGGCAAGGTCAGGTCCTTGATTGAGAAAGAGGAATAGGTATGGTAGGCATGAATCCATGAGAGAAAGTTTGAAATAGCTTCATGGATAGTGCTCTAAAGAACCCTTTAGCAAAGAATAAAAGGACTGCCTTCCTGCAGTGAGGGTCCAGTTGAAGTGAGATGGCATGAATTTATTGGGCATCTCATCTGCACAGTTGCATATTTTCTTTCATCTCTAGGAGAAGCTGAGAAAGCTGATGGTGGCAGGATTTGGTTAGATATGAGTGGTGATGGGACAAAGGAATTATGGGTTCAAGAGCTAAGGACAGTGTAGAGTTGAAATAGCCATAGAGTCAAAATTGGAAAAGGAGGAAAGTGAAGGCTGACCATGGCTAATGGCCTGAGAAACTACTAGGGGGATTGAAGGTCTAGATAAGAGTGGAAAAGAGCATTAGGAGAGTTGAAGTACTGGAAGAAATGAAATATAGGAGGTTATGGTTAGATACAGGAGAGTCTCTAATTTAGAAACTTAAAACACTTGTAGGTAATAGTGAAGTCCAGTGTGTAAGCACCCCTTTTGTGGTTGAATTAGGGTGAAGAAGTAGGTCATGAGATTTTAGGAGGCTGAGGAATTGGCAGGGTAGGGATTTTGAGGGAATGTCGCTGTGAACATTGAAGTCTCCTAGTATAAGTATAGGAGTTGTAGAGGAGAGAAAGATGGTAATCCACGAGCTCCAGTCTATAAGAAAGGATAGGATGGCCTCTCCTTGTGACATTGGGCTCAGCAAGGTCTGAGTGTTCTAGTGGTTGGAAGGAATTTGAGAGGAGGTCCAATACAAAGGGTAGGTCATTCACTATGGAAGGGGAATCCAGAAGGCACAGTAAAAGAGGTAAGAAGTGTTGGAGTGAGACATAGATAATATAGGATTGAGAAGGATGGAGATGAAAGAAAGATGAGGTCTAGGGGTGGTTTGTTCCTACGTGGTCAGTGATTGACTAGTGGGGATAAGGAGAGAAACAGGAGGTGGGAGATTTTTAGTTATAGTTTAGTAATGACCAACAATGTCTCCAGTGTAGAGGACACTGAGTCAGGCCTGGGTTCAGGTTACCCCTAGCCTGCTGCTGCAGCTGCTCCTCAACTGGAGTGGATAGTGGGAGTGTAGGATAGTAGAGAGAGAAAACAAATTTGATGCCCATAAATTGGGGGATTGCTAAATCAAATATGGTACATGAATGCAATGAAATACTAAGAAATAATATAAGAAATTGTGAACATGAAATATTTTTTAAAAACATGGGTTATATTAATTACTACAGAGTTAAATAAGCAGAACCAAGAAAACAACATACACATGACTACAACAACATAAATAGAAACGGAAAGAACAACTGTTGAATTCTGTGTAATTATCATGACCATGGTTAGCCTCAAAGTAGAGATGGGAAAATGTATCTCCTTCCTTTCTTCGAAGAGGTGAGGAACTATAGCTGTTGAACATTGCATATACTGTCAGACCAGTTGGTGTTGGTTACTTTTGATGACCTGATTTTTTTCTCTTTCTTTTAATATTTGTTACTGGGCTGGTTCACTAGGTAAAGGAAGGAGGAAGAATACATTCAGAAGTGAGGGTGATATGGAACAAATGATATTGATAGAAATTAAAAATCTGACAAAAATAATTCTTGCATGCAAATTCACATGTTATGTCGTTTACCTTCAGATTGACTCTAATCTTGATTATTCATCCCAGTATTACCTTTGAGCCTCAGCTTTATGTATAGGACTGACTTGATACATGGAGCCAATGGATTCATCAGATAGGAGTTTGTGGTCCCAGAACAATTTCATTAAAAAAATGAAGTTACCTTACCTTATCAGAACAGAAATGATGAGTTACTGATGTGGGAACCATTTCATAATCATAGAGCAAAGGTCAAAATGAATACCAATTAGAAGAAAATATTAAAAAGACAATTAGATGAGGTATACAATGAAAATAGGTTCCATCTGTTCTCTTTAAACAAGTAGTCAACTCATGAAAAATGGAGTTTTTTGGATAAAATAAATGGATAAAAATAGATGAGAGATAAAAATATGTCTTTGGGTATGCTTCCACTGTTTTCTTATTTGCTATTTTTTGAGGTGATATGCTCATACTCTGTTATTATTTTCTTCTTCAATATTTTGCAAATGGGCTTGTACTCTAAACCAAGAAGAAGAAAAAGGGATCAAACTTATTTCTTCTTGTGGAAAGATCAGTACTAGAAGCAATGCGTAGAAATTGCAATGGGGCATATTAGGAAGGAACAATTTACTAAAAATTAAAGCTATCTCAGAGGGGAATGGGGATGTCTTGAATTGATTATGCCTCAACTAGAGGTCTTCAGGAAGAAGCTAGATGACCACCTATTGGGTATTTTGTAGAAGGGATTCTAGTCTGGATACAAGTTTAGGGGGCTCTGAGAACCATCCTAACTCTGAAGTTCTATGCTAATTTTTTTAAAAATAAGATCAGTAACACATTTATCTAGCACTTAAAGCTTGACAAGTTTGGGAATGACATTTCCTCACAATTTTACTTTCTTTGCACAATCCTTGAAGGTAGGTAGTGGAAAAATCTTTACCCCTTTTTTATAGTTTAGAAAACTGAGAAGTAAACAGGCAAAAATTACTTGCCTGGTCATACTCTTCAGTATCAAACCACAGACTCAAGTAAACATAAAACAAGTGCTTGGCATTTTCAGGGTACTTTATTAGATGTAGGAGAGACAGAGTTTAGGGTATACACAATCCTTTCCCCATGGATGATATAGTCTATTAGAGGGAAAAGACAAATAATTATAATTCACAATGATATGAAATAAATATATATGTACACAGACACACACACGTGTGTGTGTGTGTGTGTGTGTGTTTTAAAGTGCTATTTGAGGTGGGAACACCTTACCAACAGGAAAGATCAGAGAGAAAGACCACTTAGACAAGGTTAAGTTAAATTTTATCTTGAAGAATAAGTTGGTGATGAGGAAGAGAGAGGCCATTCAAGTTATAGGAATGCCCAAAGATATGGTATCAGGAGATCATACATATATTCAGACAACAAGGAGGATTCAGGTTTGTCTAGTACATGGAGTACATGAAGCAAAGTAGTGTGAGATAAAGCTGGTAAAATAGGTTTGAGCAGAATCATGGAAAGCCTTGAATATTAAGCAGAGTGTTTTCAGTGATCCAATTACAATTGCTTAAGCATAACATTAGGCATCTTGTTTATCACAAATTCCTCATGTCTCTTATCTCATATCTTACATTATATTTTTCATTGCTTTTCACAACTTTCTGTGAATAGAATTTTATTGTGACAATGTTTTCAGAGTCTATATGACTAAGGAGGAATTTTTTTCTCTTTTACTAAGAGTACTTTACCACTCTAGTCTGGTCTTTACCCCTCATCTTCTCACATAACTATAAAAATCTCTTACTGGTCTTTCACCACTATTCTCTGCCCTTGCTGGTCTCTCTTGCACAAACTTTCAGATTAATCTTCCTAAAATGCTGCTTTCATCGTGTCACTCTCCTACTCAAAACCCTTCAGTGACTCCAATGGCCTACAGATATTTCCTTGCCTCATAACACACTCCTCTTTGTTTCTCTTGCTACTTATTTACTTATGATTTTAATTTAGGCACTTAGAATCACAGAGACCAAGATTTGGAAGAGCATATGAGGTAATTTAATCTACTCTCTTACTGAAAATGAATCCTTTCCATATTGTCTTCGACAAGTTTATCCTGCCTTCTTGACTTTCAGTAATAATGATGATAGTGATAGTGCTTTAGGGTCTGCAAAGTGTTTTTCAAATATTACCTCATTTTATTCTCACAACACTCCTAGGAGATAGGTACTATTATGCTTATAAATGAGGAAAGTGAAGCAAACAGAGATTAAGTGACTTACAGTGTCTTTGAACTCAAGTCTTCCTGACTCCAGGTCCAGCACTTTATCCACTGCACCACCTAATTGTCTCAGTAATGGGGAACTCTTAAAGTTTCTCTTGGTACTTTTTAAAGAACTCTCATTCCATTTTTGAGAGCTCTAATTGTTAGGAACATTTTCCTTATGTAACACCATTTTCTCTCATAGAGGTTATGGATACTGCTATTGTCTTTAAGAGGCAATTGAATTTTGACATAATTTAACTGTCATATTATATGAGGCGTCTGTAAGGAGACTAAGGGTTTAACTATCATTTTGGAGACACTGTTAACTGTGATGGTTGAAGAGAGGATACCTCTCCAAGGTATGAATCCAAAGGTCCATCATGAAGGGAGCGCTAGAATGAGAGACAGGAGACCTGAGTTCTGACATTAGCTGTGTCTGTGGGCAGTCCCAGTTTCTCTTGCTCTTGTCTGCCAAATGAAGAGAAAAAATGAAGGAGACCAGATTCAAGATATTATTGCTTGCCCCTTTTTTTTTTAGCATATCCCCTTTCCAAACTACTTTGTATCCATTTGCAAATATTCTCTCTCTCTTACTCTCTGTCTCTGTCTGTGTCTGTGTCTGTGTCTCTCTGTCTCTGTCTCTGTCTCTCTCTCTCACCCTCTCTCTCTGTAGGTATATACACACACACACACACACACACACACACACACACACACACACATCATACACATATGCACTTTATCTTCCATGTTAGATTGTGAACTCCTAGAGGGCAGGGACAGTTCCACTTTTGTCTTTGTACCCCCAGCACTTAGCACAGTGCCTGGCCCAAAGTAAGCACTTAATAAAATGTTTGTTGATTGATTGATTTGGTTGATTCTCAAACCTGACTATTAAAAGTCCTTACTGATAAATTCAAATCTGTAGAACACACAATGGTCACTTTGGGAAAGAATGACAGATGCAAGAATTTAATGCTTCTTTTTTGCTGCAGGAGAACATACTCTAATATTTCAAGGATCTGTGGTTGTGTCCGTGTTGGTACTTCCTTCATGCATGCAGATTCTAACCCCTCTGTGCCATATCAGAATCGCTGTAACTGGAAAAAAAGATCTTCATTATTTACCATCTTGCTGGTGCTCTCTTTCAGCACTTAGCTGGGCTGGTCCTCAGACAACTGACATGCAGCCCATTGCCGAGACTATACTGAAGGATTTAAGGCTTGTTAGGATCACCACAGTATGAGCTCCAGTGGCATAGAGTTTGAGGAGCTAGGGCCACCTTCCCACAGTCTGATGAATCTTTGGAGGAGAACTATCATAGAGGATTAAAAAAAAACATTGAGAGGAAAAGGAGATATCATGTACCAGGAGCCCATAAAAGGGCTGGTTCATTTGACCTTAGACATATTGATTTTGAGATGATGAGGGATATATCAAATATTGTCCTGTAAAAATAAGGAACTGAAGCTAGAGCTCAGAAGATAGCTGAGTCATTCACATAGAGGTCTAAAGTGATGACAACAATGAATTATCTACACTGGAGGTGTCAAACATGGGGCACTGCATGCAGTCTGCACCAGGCACATCACTCCCCCATATGGTATGAACCACACGAAAATGTAATTGGAAAATATTGGAAAAAATAAATAAAAATATAAAAACCATCAAAAATATTACTATCTGGTTTTCTAAATCAATATGCAGCATGAAAGAATCCTGTATAGTTTAGTGGTCCTTATATCTTTTTGAGTTTGATGCCATTGATCCATACCATCTGCAGTAGATGCAGATAACTGGATGGAAAAATCTAGCTATGAAGCTTAGTTAGGGAAATAGGATAGATAAATGAAAGTCTTTTTTTAAAGTCAGGAGAGACCTGGGTGTATTGACAGGTGGCAGAAGATCAGGATGCTGCAGAGCTTGTGTAAGGAAGTGCATATAGGTGCTACCACGTTCATAGTGAGGGAGAATTCTCTTCATTACTCTGCCTACTATGCAATCAGTTGACATGGGGCACAGTCAATTGTGCCAGAATTCCTGTAGTCAAAATAGTGATAAAATTTCTGACTTCCCACTTAGTTAGGGGTGACAGATGTAGGAAGCTTACTGGTAAAGAAGTGGCTTTGTGGATGCTGAGGCTAGCTGTTAATTCTGTGGTGTAGGATGGGTGAATGGGGACTGTATTACTTAGCATGAATATATTGTGTGGAATGGATTAGATAAGTGCTGACAGAAAAATAATTGTCAGGACTAAGAGGTACAGGAAGAAAGCTCCTGGAAGGTGGGTCTTGGACTTCTTTGATGATGGTGAGGATATGGCAGATACTCTGAGTATTCATCATTCTGAGGCTGTGGTTCATGATGCTCCCTTACCCCGAGATAATGAATGTCGTATTGGGGAAATAAGTGACAGTGAGAGATGTAGTCAAGCCTGGCCTAGTGCTGGTTATCTTAATTGTACCTGAAGAACTTGCTTCTGTTTTCTTGTTTCTAGAGCAGGTTGGGCTGCTGGACATCCTAACAGTAGGCAAAATGGAAGGAGCCAGTGGAGAGGAAGAAAGTGAAGAAGCCAAGGAGAGGAAGAAGGAAACCATTGATAGAACAAAGATCTCAAATAGGCAGGAGGGAATGATGCCTAGGATACAGCAGTAGAGTTACTTTCAAAAGGAAAGGATACATAAGGAAACATTTAAGTTAAAGTGAAGACAAGAAAAAACATTTGTGTGTGGACAGGAGAATTCAATGAAGACTGTTAGATTGGCAATTTTTGTAAAACTTCTTTAGGATCATAGATATTTGTATGGAAGAGACCTTAGAAATCATTTAGTCCAATTTCCTCAGAGACTGAGATTGAGAGAAAGACATGTAAAATGGGGATAATAATGTCTACATCTCAGAGTTTTTATGAGGACAAAATGAGATTATATTTCTAAAATTTGCAAAATGAGATATTTGTCAAGCACTTTGCAAATTTTAAAGTGTTATATAAATGCCAGCAAGTAGTAATGAGGATGATGATGGCAGTTGTCATCATCATCATCGTTATCATCATTAAATGTTTGTGGAATGACTCATGGTGGAGTCATCCACAGGAGACAGGTTCTTACTCACCCACTCTGCCTCAGCTACAGAGAACATACCCTTGACCTTGCCATCACCTGCAGATGTTTCACTTCCATGTTCATAAACTCTAATATAACTTTATCTGAATAATTATTCTTATCAGTATTAAAATTATTGATGATAATAATTCTAATTCCCAACATAATCAACTTCACATTTAAAATTTTTACTTGTAAACTTCATACCCATTAATAAAACATAATTGCATGATTGTGTAAAAGAAGGAGTAAAATAAAAATGTTGAATAAATATTTCTTGAACTAAATTAAATGCTTAAATCCTCACAGGCATTTACTTAACAAAATAATACTAAATGAATTAACAAAAAAAAAACCAAAAATGCATTTTCCCCATCTGTTCTTCCAGATAAGCCTGAAATCCTGCTACCTTTGATTTTATTTTCTTACATGCAAGCATGCACACACACACACACACACACACACACTCCTGTATTGTCATAGTCACTTGGTACTTAGTTGTGGTTTTGCTAATCTCAATTTTCTTCTCTTTGCATAGTTCCTTCTATATTTCCTTATATGCTTCATTTTTATTATATTTTAATAGCCCCATAACATCCCATTACATTAATGTACCATAATTTTGTTATCCATTCTCTAATAATTGAACATGTAAATGATTTCCCTTTTTGTGCTCTCTTAAATAGGATAGCTATATGTTTTGTAAAGTAGGCTATTTTACTTCTTATGACATTTTAGTATAAATTAGCAATGGAGCTGCTAATATTGCAGGTATTAGGAGACTCCTGATCAACTGATTTCTCCCAGCTCATTTCAGAAAATTATAGAATGTAAAGAACAAGTAACACAGACAATGATGTATCGATGAAATTAGAATGAGGAGTAGGTGACAGAGAAAACGAGGTAAGTGTTTATACCTTAATTCTATAGGGGGAGTTGATAAGTTCTTCAGTCAATTTTGATAGAATTATTGACTAACCACCAGCTGGTCAAAAGATTCTTTGGCCCCTGGTGGCCTTTATGAAACAAGATATGCTCTCTAGGGAGTCTGTCAAAGTAGGAGATGGTTCTGAGTAGTGTGAACTCTGGCAGTTGAGAAGAAAGCCAGCTATGGAAGAAAGACCCAGCTCTCGAGGGGAAATTGCTTTTCATGTCTTAATAAAGGGGCGGATTTCTCACTCCTTACCGCCCCTGTTCCCCATCGTCCATGGTATCCTGTAGTGGAGCTACTAACCCAGTTGGAGACACTACAGCCAGCAGGGAGTGGGCCCATGGAGCCCAGCAGGGTGAAATGCCCAGCAGAGATATTCTGCCCAGAAGAAGTAACATGGGAACGACATGTGAAGAGAAAAAATATGAAGACCCTGAAGTGTAAATTGCATTGGCCACATGTGTACTCTAAGTGTGAAATGTTCTACTAGTGTCCTCTATGCATCTACCCATTCTTCTCTCTGATATCATGTGTATTTGTGGGAGAATGTGCCCCAGGTTTAATGAGGAAATGTGTTGTTATCATCTGTGTTATGAATTTCAGTAAATGCCTTTTGTTTTTATTGTATCAATCGACTGACAGTTAAAGGTAAGCACACTGAAGAGTGTCTCACGAATTCTAATTTTTGGAATGTGGATCCACAGAGCACATTGAACTTGGAATGGCTATACCCCAGGGAACCCAATTTGTGAATTTAAATTCAGAGGCTAGCCCAGAGATGGGGCGACACTTACATTTACGTTGTGCTTTCAGGCTTCTCCCCTTAAAACCTTGAACCTCACAAACAAGACTGAGGATTTTGGAGGTGTTCTAACTTTTTTTAATACCAATTTGATAATGATTATATGCACAGAACTGTGCTGGTTCCTGGGGAAGAAACACAGTTTAGATAGAGAGTTCCTGCCCTCATGAATTTTACAATTTAATTTAAGAAATGACACTTTTTATGACCCCCATACACATTCATAACACCCTTTTTCCATGCTCACAGTATCACTATCCCAAAGATGTACTTTTATGTGTTTAGAGCAGGGGTGGGGAACCTGAGGCCTTGAGGTCACATGTGGCCCTCTAGGTCCTCGGGTGCAGCCTTTTGACTGAATCCAAGTTTTACAGAACAAATCCTTTTATTAAGGGGATTTGTTCTGTGAAGTTTGGATTCAGTCAAAGGGCTGCACTTGAGGACCTTGAAGGCCACATGTGGCCTTGTGGCTTCAGGTTTCCCACCCCTGGTTTAGACCTTTCCCGACAGTCTCTACTCTTGTGCCATTGTTGCCAAAAAGTGGTTCTTGGAACTCTCTCTTGGATTTCGAATCCTGGTGCAGAGACAATCATAGAAACCATGAGTCTTTACAAGGAAGATTTATTCATAGTTAAATGTGAAATGATTAGCAACTACCCTCATAAATATCCTTGCCTATGCCTCACACCTGCCAATGATGATAAAGGGCCATTTTCAGCTCTGTGTTTGTCTCTGCTAACATGGAATATATTGAACTAAATTTATTTTTAGGATTTGCTATCCATCTCTTGTGGTAAGCTTGGAATAATGGGTGAAACTGCACTTTTTGTACTGTTCACTCATTAATTTTATTGTATGATAACCTTGGAGGACAGGCTTCTTGACCTGCATCTGCATATTCAGAAAACAAAATGTGTTTTTATTCTGACATCTTAAGAAAAAAAAGCAACAGTTGAGTAGCTTTTCAAACAGGCTCATTTAAACATTTTGTGGTTAGAAATTATCAGAGGATTCATGGTGGTGACCAACATTGAGTTCTTCTAGGGGCCCAACATCTTCTTAGCTAGCCAACTAAGCAGTCAAAATGGCTAGTTTCACCAAGAGCCATGTATCTCATCCTCATTCTTATAGAGAGAGCACATCTCGGACTGCTTTCTTCTGTGAAATTGTGGGGTTGGATAGATGATCTCTAAGATTCCTTCCAGCTTTGACATTCTGTGACTGCAAAGATAAGTCACTCAAAAGGCTGCTGGCACTCGCCAGCTTGTCGTTCTGTATTTACGCACAAGTAGTGGAATCTTGGTTGGTTCTGGGCACTATATTTTAGGAAGGCTATTGATAGGTTGGATTATGTCACTAAAATGAAGGGCCTGGGGACTATTTCATACAAGATTGGATTGAAAGACCTAGGGATATTTAGAAAAGAAGACCTAGGGGATATGTGGTAGCTGTCTTGAAGTATTTGAAGGGCCATCGAAGAGAAAATGGCCTTCTTCTGCTTATTCTGAAAGGGTGAACTAGGAACAATTGGTGGGAGTTGTATTGAGTTAGATTAGGTAAGCAAAAACATCCTGACAATGAGACCTATTTGCCATTTATTGACTTCAAATGGAGGCTGGGCGTCTTCTTGTTGAAAATTTTTTCCTGCTTCTATAGATTGGACTAGATTCAATTCCTAATGACACTGAAAATCCATGATTCTATGAGTCAACCTATGATGACTACGAGGTTTGGTATGAAAAATGACAGAGAAATGAAACCAGAAGAACATTGTACACAGTAAAAGCAATATTGTGTGATGCCCTACTGTGAATAACTTAGATATTCTCACCAAAAAATGATCTAAGACAATTCTGAAGGACTTATGATGAAAGGTGCTGTCCATCTTCAGAGAAAGAACTGATGAAGTCTGAATGTGTACTGAAGATACTTTTTGGGTTTTTTGGTCTATGTTTTCTTTCACAGCATGACTTACACGTTAATGTGTTTTGTATGACTGCAAATGTATAACCTATGTCAAACCAGTTGCTTTCTTAATGGGAGGAGGGGAGGGAAGGAGAGGATTTGGAACTCAGAATTTGAAAAAATGCTGAAAAAATTTTACATGTAGTTGGGGAAAAAAATAAAATATTAATAATCTAAAATAAAAAAAGAAAAATTACTGAGATATAATTAGAAATCCTAACATAATATTGTTCCCTGGAAGTCTTTGCCATGCCAGTTGCCACTACCATATATTTAGGGAAAACTGTAAAATAAGAGAAGCTACCCTCCCATGTACCCTTCTGCATGCCCCTCTCACCTTTCACAATGTTTTCCTGTGGTATACATTGCCCTCTGGCTGCCCAAAGTTTCCCATTTCTCCAAATGCTCTAGGTTCCCGAAGTTACTCCCATAGAAACTCCAGAGATATCAGTAGATTGAGTTCCACTAGGAAAAAAGTAACCTTAATGTGAATAACCTGGGAGGTTTAATCCTCTCAGGGTATTTTAAAAGAAAAACAGCTTAACTCAGGACTCTCTCCTTTCTATCATTTTCTTTAACAAGGAATCTGTTTATATGTAGGTTTCATTCCACTCTGCCTCTGTATCTTTTTTCTCCAGGTTTAATCCTTGGAAAATACACACACACACACACACACACACACACACACACACACACACACAGCAGAGGTATGCTGGAAAATGTTTAACAACCAACTCTCTGAAAGTAGGACACACTTTTAAGTTTAATCTGCATTAGTAACATTTTCTCCACCATTTTCTTAAGTCTAGACAACCAACAAAACAATAAAGCAAGCCCTGGTTTGTAGCATTTGCTGATTTCTGAAGTATTGAAAATTTAATGCATTGAAAATTTAACAATTGTCTCTGGCTTTGGCATACCCCTTGCCTGTAGGCACCTCAAACTCAACAAGGACTTAAATTCTACTTGGGGGAAGGCAACATGCACACAGAGAAATAGATACACAGCAACTGGAGGAGGGAGTAAGCAGAAATGACCAGGAAGATCGGGAAAGGATTTATGCTTTCTCCTGGTTTGCCTTCCTCCTCATAGTTCCTAGTACTGTACAATGTTCTCATTTATCCCAAAGGTGGTCTTTGTCTTACCTAGATGTGTACCCTAGACCCTGTTGACTTTTGTAATCAATTCCTAGGACACACATACTTACGAAAATGTGAGTTATAAAGCTGTCTTAACTCCCAAAGCAGATGTGACTGGTAAAGACTACAAATTAGCTTTTTATTTGCATACATAGGCTCATGAGACGGAAGATTTAGGCCTAAAAGGGACCTTAGAAGTCATCGAGTCTGACACCCTCATTTTCCTGATGAGGAAACCGAAGTCTAGAGCGCGGAGGTGACTTGCCCGAAGTTTCATGTGTGTGTGTATGTGTGGGTATATGTATATGTATGTATATATGTGTATCTGTATATGTAGTGTATATATGTATAAATGAAAATCATATGTGTATATATACACACAGACATATAATCCCATATTTAAAAATCATACATATAAAAGCATATACACAATCACAAAGATAGAATCATATAAAAAATCACAATAGGATTTTATATAGAAAACCTTCCATATAAAATCACATACATATAAAGTCACAGACATGTAATTATATGATCACATACAGATAAAACCATATATAACAGCATAGTTGCATATAAATCATACATATAAATAGTATGTTTAAAATGATATATAGTCAAATATGTAAAATCCTATGTAATCACATATAATTACAGATAGAAAGTCATATATATAATGATATAAAATCATATCTGTAATTATATATTTTATTCAGTCATGTCCAACTCATATATACGTATGTTTGTGCTTGTGTGTGTATCTACATATTTGTACATATGTGTGTACATGAAATGCAGGATTTGAACCCAAATCCTCAAACCACAAATTCATTGTTCCTGTCACTACATCACATTCTCTCTAGAACAGGATTTCTAAATTCTATTTTGTGCTATGGACCCTTTTGGCAGTCTGCTGAAGCCTAAGGACCCCTTCTCAGAAACAGGTTTTTTAATAATTTAAAGAAATGCTAAATTTTGATAAGAGGTTAGTGAAAATAAAAATGTAATTTTTTTTCTCCCAACCAAATTTATGGACCCCCTGAAATCTGTCCATAGTCCTTAGGATCCATGGATCTTGGGTTTAGAACTCCTGCTTCAGAAAACCAAAATAGCCAACAGCCTCCCATCCTTAAGGGGAAAACACTCCAAATACTATATCTACATCTTTTTCTCCACCCCTTCAACCTCCACCCAATTACAGACACAAGAAAACTCTTATTTTTGCTGCAATGCAATGTAAGACAATTGCAGTGGAAGAATAAGGAGGTGAGTCCCCCTCTCTGCCTCCGCTGCTTTAGAATCAGCAAAAAAAAAAAAAATCTTTTGCACTGTATCCCTTCCACACCCACTCCTAGTTCATCATTGTTGGCAAATATTGTGCATACTGAACATTTGCTTAGGGAGATGGATTTCAAAACCAACAAACAACAGGCTTCAGCTTTATGGAGGGGACAGCCATTTTCTTATCCCACCAGGTTTGTTCAAAAAGGTTTTCACAAACCAAAGGAAAGGACTGCTGAGCCCGTAGAGAGGACATATTATAATCTTTCAAGTAGATCTAGAAGTTAAAACAAGAAACACACAAAATCCCCTTCATTTTGGGATTACATCGCTGGAGGAACAAGTGAGAAATGAAGGGAAGAGGAAGTACTCTTCCCCCTCCCCCACAATAGTGTTGTAATTAGACCTCACCAGGGAAATTAGACACAAGCATATTATTTAATGTATCAGGCTGCCTGTCCCTTTGGATGGATGCACAGCTCTGGAGAATAGAGCAGGGAGAGACAGCTCATTACACAGTTGCTTGTTGTGTAAGAACGAAGGGATCTAATTTCTATCTTCGTGGTCTGGAAGGAGATTGTTAACTGCTAACTTAGATTTCTTTATTTGGTTAGGGGAGGGGATTTTAAAACATTGGCAAGAGTCCTGGGCTGAGAATGAGGAAACATAGACTCTTGGCCCAGCTGTGGTACTGGTTGCTATTTTGGACACATAGGGCTTGGTTATACTTTGGGGACCTCTGTTTCTCTGGTTCTTTGTTCCCACACAAGAAGAACCTGGAAATGTCAATATTTGACACTCCTCTAAGGGTAAACACCAGCTCCCTTTACAAGCACTTACACTCAAAATATTACACATTTTATTTAGAGTTAAAGATATAAGACTTGCATCAGAATCCCTAAAGATACAAGACTCTCCCATCCCTGTCAGCAGCTCTATTCTTCCCCTTGGGACCTATACGTAGTCTCTATGACTTACAGTACTGTCCTGAGTGGGCCTTCAGCAAAGTGAGAACCCTGGATTTGCTTCTCTATGTTACTCTCTGCTCTCTACCTCCCATAGGTTCTCAGGTGATGGTTAATCTTTTAATATCTGCTTCATTGTCCTCCATAGTCCTGTTTCTGCCCTTATAGGGGGATGCTGGAACAAGTATGAGGCTTTTAAGAGCTGGTTGTTCAGTTTTTGGGGTGAGCATTTACATGTAGGAACTCGGCAAATCCTACAAATCAGAGCTTGATTTATTGTTTTGTTAATTATCTATACTTATGGGAGTGATGGAAAAAATGCAGATTAAATTTAAAAGTGTATCATTTATACATTTCCCCTCCCACTCCGAGAGCTGGCTATTAAACATTTCCCAGCATTCCCTTACCTCCTTACTTCAGCACCTGTAATTCAGTTCCCGCCTCTCCTTAGCTCAGCTTCCTTTGGCTTCCTCATTTTCTGCCATCTTCTAGAAAACAATGCTCATTACTTTCCATGGGGGACCTAATCTCCAGCAGGTGGACTACTTGGAGAGCACATTCTGGAACCTTTAGTCCCAACCAAAAGTGCTTAAAGTGCAAAGCTATAGCTATGTTCTCCTGAAGTCTTTTGTTATACACTCAAGTCCTGTAGCCCTGCACTCATATTTTCAGGTAGCTGTCAGAATATCTCTTTTTTTCTGCTAGGAAACTTGTCCTAGATTTCTTTATTTGGTTAGGGGAGGGGATTTTAAAACATGGGCAAGAGTCCTGGGCTAAGAATAAGGAAACATTGATTCTTGGCCCAACTGTGGTACTGATTGCTATTTTGGACACATAGGGCTTGGTTGTACTTTGGGGACCTCTATTTCTCTGGTTCTTTGTTCCCACACAAGAAGAACCTGGAAATGTACTGATTTTCCATTCTTGGTTAGCTTACACCAAATGGGTGTTGCTTTTCCTTTTCCAGCAACTAGCTACTGTGCTTTACCTTGGGGTCTTTCATTTTGTCTTGGTATTCAAAGAAGCACTTTTGCTTTGTCTACGTTTGTCTTTCACCACCATATGTCTCCAATTGTTTTCCTCATGGTGTCTGAGATGAACTTTTCAAATTATTTGGGGTGGGGAGGTGGAGAGAGAAGGGGTAAAGGCAGCTTTTTACTTTCTCAAGAGTTTTTGAAGAGGAAGATAAATGTAAAGTCATATACTTGGGATCAAAAAATCAACCTCACACGTATAAGATGGGGGAAGGTATGGCCGGATAACAGTTCTGTATCTTTTAATGGATTGCAAGCTCAGCTTGAGTCAGGAACATCCTATGGTGGCAAAAACTAATTCTATCTTTATTATTTGTACTAAGATGGACCTAGCTATGTATCTTCTAATAACAATCATCAGTGTTGCTTTGGGGCCAATGCTTTTGGAATACATCTGGAATCCATTGTGCTGGATTTGGAATTAAAAGACGGGTTTCAGTCCTGGCTATGCTACTTATGATTTGTGTGACCATGGGCAAGTCATCTTGTCTCTCCTGGGCCTCAGTTTCCTCATCTAGAAAACAAAAATGTTGAATTAAATGATCTTCAATGTTCCTGCCGGACATAATTCCTATGATCCTGCCAGGCAGAAGAACAGAACTGAACCAGTTAGGACATGAGAAAAAGTCAGGGAGGGAAAGGAGCCTTCTGGTGCTACATGAATTTTGACCATGATTATCAGTGTTGTTGTTACTTCTTTATTAAGGAAATGTTGAGAGTGATTCTGGGGGGTTTGCTTCTATGTCAAAGTGGAGATCATGAAGACGGCGGAGCTCAAATCACCAGAAGAAGACTTAGAGTGTCTTTCCCTAGATTGAGTATTTTCAGGACATATTATAGTCTTGCAGTAAAACAGAATAGAACATAAGCCTGAGAATCAAGCTCAATCAGGAACACAATGACCACAACAGTGTAAAGAAACACAACAATGAAAGACCTCCAAATGGTCTGATGGATCTAGAACTCAAGTCTCCTAGCCCATTACTTTCTACAATACACCACTTAACACCTAGGGCACATTTCATAATAACCCTATTCTTTCCATTCAGGGCTTTTTCTGATAAACCAAACTACTTCTCTTACAAAGAAATATACAAAACAAATAATAGCGAAAACATACCTCAGTGACTTTTCATTAGAAAGAAGCCCAGACTGTCTAAATAGTATCAATGGAAGATCACAAATTCACAAAGTGAGATTCCCTATTTTTTAGGTCAACCTGATTCACAAAATGGGTACTCAGCTACAAAGTAAACAGGGAACATCCAATTTAGTAAACAGATTTAGCCTCTTTTCCTCTAAGCCTCCTTTATTCGTCTGTGTTCATTTATTCAGGGGATACACAGCTTTCAGCTGCCAAATTAGATTATACCAAAATTCAGCTGGCATCCCATCCAGTGTCATGCCCCTAGCAGGCCCACTAACAACTGTTAATTGATGATAGCATATGGCCATCATCCAAAAGTAAAGAACCATCCTTTAAACTGTGTTGTTCAAAACCTATGGGTTACAAGGTTGTAACCACTCTTGCAGACGGTCAATAGAGAGGTCCCTGCTGGGAATATATTCATCTTTGTCAGTTAAGTCGTGAGCTTCAGCATCTGAAATATTTTTCGTCTTGTTGTCCCTTGCAGTGATTATTCTTAACAAGTAAAGCCCTGGGGTTATATGGTAAACATTCTATCCTGGGGAAGGCAGTGCAGAAAAACTTACAGATTTGATTCACTAATCGAGCACTTATTATATGTAAGGTACTCTTATTTTTTTGAATATTTTATTTTTCCCAATTACAGGTAAAAATAATTTTTAACATTCATTTTTTTAAAATTTTGAGTTCCAAATTCTCTCCTTCCCTCTCTCCCCATTTCCTCCCTGAGATGGTAAGTAATTTGATATAGGTTATATGTTTATAATCATGAAAAACATATTTCCATATTAGTTGTGTTGTGAAAGAAAACAGACTAAGAAAACAAAAACATAAAAAATAAAGAAAGTGAAAAATAGTATGCTTTAATCTTTATGAGGTTATAAGGACAAAAGTGTAACAGTCCCTGCCCTCAAGAAGCATACATTCTACAACATGTGTGGTGGCAGAAGAGATAAGTAATGGCAAGAACACTAGAGCTAAGTTTTAGCCTAAGCTACGTCCCTGACTGACTACGGAATGTCAGCGAACCTCTCATTGGCATCAATTTCCTCCTCTGGAAAGTGAGACAGTTGAACCAGACTAAGGCTTCTTGTAGTTCTAAAATCCTACTGTTCTTTTCTGAGTCTAGACTTTGAGAGTGTAAGGTAGACAGATAGGTACAGGATGACATGCAGGCACTGGTATGAGCTGCTTTTTTAATATGCCTATTCACAAATGCCCGTTTTAAAAAACACTTCCAAGATCCTGCTTTGCTTAAAGATTCCCACTATCCATATCATGTGAATAATTACGTTACGGTGAATTAAATCGAAGGGGTTAAAATGAAGATGCAAAGCCTTCAATGGTCAATGGCACGTGGGACGTGATACACTGGATCAGGTCAATCAGTCAACAAGAATTTATTGTTAACCACTTGTTTTTATGTGTTACTGTTGCCATTGTTGTGGTTGAGTCATTTCAGTCATGTCTGACTCTCTGTGATCCTGTTTGCCATTTCCTTCTCCTCCTTCCTACCTTTCATTTTACAGATGAGGAAACAGGAAAATATGGTTAAGTAACTTGCCCAGGGTCACAGAGCTAGTAAATTTCTGAGATCAGATTTGAACCCAGGGCCAGTGATCTATCCACGATGCCACCTAGTTGCCCTTATGTGCTATGAAGTATTTCCTATAAGGCAGCTAGGTTGTTGTTGTTGTTGTGTTTGTCCTTCATTCTTGAAGAGGACCATGACATCAGTGAGATGATGACATGACTTGCAGTTGACCTTGATTTGAGTGAGGGAGGGCTGTGTAAGGTCACCAGCCTCACTTTCTGCCCCAGAGCCATATGGGTCCAGTGGCCAGATATTCACCAGGACAACTGGAGATGGCCCAGAATGCAATGGGAGACCCTGGCCCTTTTAGGCTGAGGTCTTTTCAGGTTCTCACTTTGAGTGAGGTAATGCCCATTTAGTGAAATAGGCCTCTTTAAGAATCAAGTCAAGGTGGTGCAGTGGACAAAGCATGGAACCTAGAGTCTGGAAGGCCTGAGTTCAAATTTGCCATTAGATACTTACCAGCTCCGTGACCCTAGGCAAGTCACTTAACCTGTTTGCCTCAGTTTCCTCATCTTTAAAATGGAGATGATAACAGCATCTACCTCCCAGGGTCGTTTTGAAGATCAAATGAGAAAAAACTGCAAAGTTTTTAGTGTAGTCCCTGGCACATAGTAGGTGCTATATAAGTGTGAGTTGTTATTATGTTCCAGGATCTGTGCTAAGGGCTGGTGATACAAAAGAAAAGCAAATACATAGTTCTTGCCTTCAAGGAGTTTGCATTCTGATAGTGGAGAGACAACGACATGCAAGCAACTATGTGCATACAAAATATATATATATATATATATATATATATATATATATATATATATAGTGCAAATGGATAGTGATCTTAGAGGGAAGGCATTAGCAGTATAAAAACATGGGAAAAAGCCTCCAGTAGAAGATGGAATTTGAGCTGAATTTTAAAGGAACCCAGGGAAGCCAGGAGGCAGATGTAATAAGTGACAGTATTAACAGGGATGGAATTGAGTTTAAAAGGCACAGAGTTGAGAAATAATTCTGTATGCAAGGAGAAGCAAGAAGGATGATGTTTCTGGAGCATAGAGTATGTTGAAAAGTGAAATGTGTATGCAGACTATAAAGACAGGAAGAGGTAAGGTTATAAAGGGCTTAGAATACCAAAAGAAAGATTTTGTGTTTGATCCTAGAGGTGATAAGGAGCCACTGGAGTTTATTGAGTGAGGGTGGGGTAACATGGTCAGACCTATGCTCAAGGAAAATTACTTTGGCAGCTGAGTAGAGGATGGATTAAAGTAGGAAGAGACTTGAGGCAAGGCGACCAGTCAGAAGGCTGGTGTAATAATCTAGGCATGTGGTGCTAGCCATGTGAGTGGAGAGAAAGGATATATAGGAGAGATGCTGCAATGGTAGAAAAGGCAGGGCAACAGATTGGATATGTGGGGTGAGAGTGGAAGATGACAACGAGGTTGGGAATCTGGGCAATGGAGAGGTTAGTGGTGCTATTGACAGTAACAGGGAAGTTTGGGAAAGAGAAGAATTTTGGGGGAAAGATAATGAATTATTCTACTTTGGATATATTTAGTTTGAATTGCTTTGGTGGCATCCAGTACAAGATATCCAAAAGGCAGTTGGTGACGTAGGACTAAGGGTAAGGAGAGAGGTTAGGGCTGGACTTATAGATCTGGGAATCATCTGCATGAAATAATAACAGAGACCATATGAGCTGATGTATGGCGGTGGCATTTCTTTGATAAACATTTATTGAACACCTATTATATATAAGGCTTTTGGAATCTGCAATCTTATAGAAGCTCAGAATGTAAAAGTTGAAGGGGGCATCTGATGACATCTGGCTTCCTTTAAAGCTCAGTGAAGTGTCATCTCCTTTAGGAGGCCTTTCCTGGTCCCAACAGTTACTGATGCCCTCCCTAAAAGTACTTTGTATCTATTTTATAAATTCATTCACCAATGAACATTTCATATTTACTCCCCCTCCCTAAGCAATGTAAGTTCTTGAGGCCAGAGACATCTCATTTGTTGCGTTTTTATCCCTGCTTCCTCACACAGTACCTGGAATGTAAGTTCTTGAGGCCAGGGACATCTCATTTGTTGCGTTTTTATCCCTGCTTCCTCACACAGTACCTGGAATGTAAGTTCTTGAGGCCAGGGACATCTCATTTGTTGCATTTTTATCCCTACTTCCTTACACAGTGCCTAGAATATAGCAGGAATTTACTCAATGATTGTTGATTGATCTAATCCAACCCATGTCTGCAAAAGACTTTCCTCTACCCATCCAACAAGCAGTCCTTCCGTCTTCCTTTGATGACCTCTGTGAGGTGAGAGTAAAATCACAGCTTCCCATGTTCACACTTTCCCCTTTGGGATGCCTGAAATGTTAAAAGGTGTTTCAGTATGTCAAATGTACATTGTCCTATCTGCAAATGTCACTAATTGGTCCTACTTCTACCCTCTGAGGCAAGACAAAACAAATTGAATCGCCTTCCATGAGACAGCCTCTCAATAACATGATCACAGCTACCATGTCCTCCCCAAAGTCTCCTCTTCTAAAGGTTAAACACCCCCTATCATGAAATGAGCTCAAGGCCCCTCATAGTATTGATTGCCCTCTTCTGGATGCTCTCCAGGTCACCCTTATCCTTCCTAAAATATGTCACCCAGAACTGAACATAGTACTCCAAATATGGCCTGACCCAAGCAGAATATAGCAGTACTATTAACACCCTTGTACTATACATAGCATGTTTCAGCATGCCTAAGATCACACTAGGTATTTGTCTGCTATGTCACACTGTTGACCTATGAGCTTTTCTTTGTTTCCATCAGTAACTTTATTATGGGTTCAGTACAAAGTCATGCCCTCCAGTGCCCTAAACAAAGGTAGAGGGTGAGGGTGGAGGGAGCCTCCAGCTCCCCTGAGGGGGCGGGAACAGGAGAGGGCAGGAAATAGGGGAGAGAAGGCAAAGGCACCCTCCTGCTTCCTGGTCAGTGGATGGTGTAGCATATGTAGGGCACCTCCACGTCCTCGCCACTGTCATCATTGCAACAGAGCTCCATTACCAGTGCTTGCACATGGAGGCTCAGCTTCTATTTTGACACCTGGTTGATAATCCCCATCATTGGTTGGTCCTTGGCTCCTTGAGCTTAGCAGCTGGAATGAAGAAGGAGTAGCTTCCTATAACTAGCTGATCTTTTTCAGACAAAATAATACCTTTCTTGTTCTTGTAAAGTTGACTTTTCTACAATCAAAATGCTATTGTGGAGTCCAACATTGATGGTTAGAATGGAGATTATTCTTATGTAGCTACATCATCATCTGAAACCCTCAGGATCCTTTACTAGAGAGGAAATAGACAGGAATACTGTGAGAGTGGAATAATATTTTCCCATGAGTTAGAATATGAGGGTCCCCATCTCAGCCCTTCTAAGGCAATAATAATAGATTTAAGACCAGATGATCTAAATATTGGCCATGTTACTTACTACGTATGTGTGACCTTGGATATGTAACTTGGCTTCTCAGTTTCTTCCTCTGAAAGATGAGGGGGCTGGACTAGGTGAGCCCTAAGGGCCTTTTAAGCTCTAAATCCTTCATTCTGAAAAGTTTTGTCATCCAGTCGCTCCATCACTTTGGACTTTGCTTTGCTTGTTCAGAGCTATTTGGATAGAATTATATACTCATTGGTAAGGGCACTCCTCCATTGGTTTAGATTATAACACTTCTGTGCAATTCTACTCCTTGACTTTCCATAAATCCTCCGTGAAAGAGTTAATCAATGTGCTGGAGCCTCTCCTTTCCTAGTTTACTTGCTATCCCCAGGGAGAAAGTACTTAGGCTGTCCATTTACTGTCTATCATTCTTGCTATATGAGCAATCTGCCTTCTTTGTCAGACGTTCTTGCCCTCAGTGATGTGTTGCATACCACTTCTCACACGGAAACCATTTTTGGTAAAGTGCTCCAGACTGTTTCCACCTACCATTTGTCTTCCCATTACCTTCTGCATCACCCACAATTTCCTTGTCAGTAAAACGAGGCTAATAATACCTCTATGACATGGTGGGTATTAAATCATTGAATATATGAGTGTAAAAATTCATTGTAAAGTAAAAAGTCTATCATACTCTGCAAGTGGAAGTGAGGTTCATGCTGGAAGAGAGGAAAACACTAAGGAGACCAGAGATCCATTTAATACATTTGGAACATGCTGGTTTCAACTCGAGAGATGGCTTTGCCATTGGGAATAATCTCTCAATAACCAGCAAGGTTGTTTGGCTTTTCTAAATTTTCCTCCCTCTGAATTATTATGGAAATGGGAGAAGGAACAAAATAAGAAATAAGACTGGATGGTGAAAAGCACTTTGGGCCTTAAAAGACCTATGGTTGAGTCCTGGGTACATTGAGGTCATTTTTCTTTTAGTCAGTCAGTCAACTAGTATTCGTTAGCACTTATTAAGTGCCAAGCACTCTA
This sequence comes from Trichosurus vulpecula, assembly GCF_011100635.1. NCBI lineage: Eukaryota > Metazoa > Chordata > Mammalia > Diprotodontia > Phalangeridae > Trichosurus > Trichosurus vulpecula. Next base: position 313,233,311 of record NC_050575.1, read on the forward strand.
CTAAGCCCTGGGAGTACAAATGTCAGTAGAATGAAAGATAGTTCCTGCCCTTGAGGAACTTGCATTCTAATGAGAGAAGATGAGACAGGAAAGAAAGCTGAAGGGGTGGGGGTGAGGGGCACAGAAACAAAGGTAGCTGGCTAGGGGCATGGTAGAGGAAGTCCTCAGTGCAGCAGGAGAGGAAAGACACATGGGTGGCCTGGGAATCCTCCATAAGCAGAGATTCTGGGAGAAGCCATCCAGAGGGAGGGAGACCATCTGAAGGAGAGGCTAGATGAAGATCAATCCAGCAAAGATTGGGAAGGAACAGTCAGGCAAGTGGGAGTGTGAGCTCTTTTGTCCTGAATCATACATGACCAGAAACTGGCTCCAAAGTTCCCACACTGTTGACAGGAACTGGGAAGGGCAGATTAGAGCTTTTGTTATAATAGCAATAATTATGGGATAAGGAATAAAATGAAAGGAAAAGGGATGTATGTAGGGAAAGAACAGTAGACTTACAGGTCAGAAGACTTGAGTTCGATTCTTGGCTCCAGTGCCTGCATGTTTCATGACTTTGGATATCACTTATTCTCTCTCTAAGCATCACTTTCCTTATCAATAAAAATAGGGACATGATATTTATTCTAAGAGTCACAAGCTTATTGTAAAAAGAAGAGCTTTTTAAGATATGAAGTGCCATATAAATTGAGTTATTAGCATATTGAAGATTTTGTTGTTGTTTTTTAGAAAATTAAATAGAAGCCTGATTGGTAGGTGTTATGCTAAATCATGGGGCTTCTAGTTGCACAGCTGGGCTGAGCAAGAAAGACTCATCTTCCTGAGTTCAAATCTGGCCTCAGACCTTTCCACACTATGTGACTCTGAGCAAGTCATTTAACCCTGTTTGCCTCAGTTTCCTCATCTGGAAAATGAGCTGGAGAAGGAAATGACAAACTGCTTTAGTACCTTTGCCAAGAAAACTCCAAATGAGGTCACAACTGAAACAATTGAGCAACAACAGCTGTGTTAGATCGCTGCTTAGTTTAGTTTCTCTTTAACAAAACAGGCCAAGCTCCCTGCCCTAGAAGGCGAGGAGAAGGGTGAATGTTTAGGATGGATTCTATGAGAGCATAGATTTTAGAGTTGGAAGAAGCCTTGCATGTAATGAGTTACCCCTCTCCTTATACAGATTAGGAATCTGAGGGCCAGAGAGGGTAAGCAATTTACCCAAGGTCACACACGTTGTATGTGTCAGAACTAGGATTTGAAGTCAAGTTCTATAACTACAAATCCAACTCTCTGGATAATTATAGGATCACAGTCTTAGAGCTAGAAGGTATCTTAGAGGCCATCAAGTCCAGTGCCCTGATTTTACAAGTCAGTAAGCTGAGGCACAGAGAGGTTTAGTGACTTGCCCAGGGTCACATAACTAGTAAACATCTGATACAGGATTTGAAAATTAAATCTTCATGATGCCTTATCCTCTATGCCTAACTGCCACTATCAATGGATAGACATAGCTTGATTGGGAAATTCTAATCCCAACCCTGTAGGGGCTAATCTTCTTTTTCCAAGGGAAAAGACAAAGTTTATTAGGGATTCACCATAATGGGTTGTCTTAAGAAATCCCAGCCTTTGTGATGCCTGTTTTCACAAGCAGATCGGGTTCAATCTACTGAGCTAGTTTGAATCTGAGTGCCTTCATGGAGGCAAGATCGAGATTATATACACAAAGATTGTAGGAGGGATTGAGGGGTGGTCTGGGGTGACTAGAGCAGGGCTTTAGAGAAGGTCTTCAGGAGGAGTTGTAGGGGCTAATCTTAAATGAAATATCTGTTTGTTGATTCTTCTGATCCCAATTCTTGCCCCAGCATTTAGTTTTCTGGCTTTGTAAAGGAAATGTTTACAGGCACTCTGGGGTATTGCTGGGGGTGGGGTGCCTATAGAGTAACCAAACAATGACTCAGGGAGGAAAAGGTGGGGGGCAGGAAGATGGATAGGATTGGGTAAAGTGAATGATGGTAGGAGGGGCTAGCTTATAGAATCACTGGATTTAGAGAAGGGACCTTAAAGATTATCTAGGCAATTGTTATTGTTGGTTGTGTCCAACTCTTGAGACCCCATGGACCATAGCACGCCAATGCTGTGCGTGGGGTTTTCTTGGCAAAGATACTAACGTGATTTGCCATTTCCTTCTCCAATTTTCTAAGCCAGCCTCCTCCTATTATAGACCCAGAGGCTGTGGCCAGAAAGATTAAATCCCTTATTCCCGGGACATGCAGATAGTAAGTAGCAGAAACAGGGTTTAAAAACAGTTCCTCTCATTACAAATTCTGTTCAGAAACCAGGACTCAGAATACCAAGAGCTGCCAATTAAGGCATCTATAGAGTACAACTTGGGAATCAGGTTTTCCTAGAAGACAATGTGGTAGAGTAGAAAGAAGACTGGGTTCAAGTCCCAGCTCAGCAATACATTATCTGTGTGACTTTAGGTAAGTCATGTGACCTCTTTGGCCTTAACTCTCACCTATCAAATGAGAGATTTAACTAGATCAGAGGTATCAAATTCTCTAAGCTTCCCCCACCCAGGGAAATTAGATTAAAAGGTTATTGGGAAATGTTTAACAAAACTAATAAAAATACAACATTGATAATGTTAATTTGTAATTTTCTAGGTCAATATCCTAAACCCCTAAGGGATCTGTTTCTATGTGAGTTCAACAGCACTGGACTACGTACATGTTGTTTGAGGAAATTATAGATATAGTCTGGTCCAAATCTCTTCTTTTGTAGAGAAGGTAAATAAGTCACGAGAAGAAAAGAAACTTGGCCATAGTCACACAGGTAGTAAGTAGCATATCTATGATTCAAACTCAAGTCTTCTGACTCCCAATCCCATATTCTTTTCATTCACTATACGGTACTTATCTCTCATTCTTTCCTTTTTGGCTTTCCACCCCCACCAAAGCATAAGCAAAGAAAGAAAGTATCCTTAGAATCCCCTTGGGGATTTTTTTGCTCTAGGTCACAATGGCAGCTACGTGTTGGCCTAGGTACCAGGAGGAAGAAGCTTTAGACATTGAGTAAATGATGCAGTAGGAATGAGAGATGTAGTAGCCCAGGCTAGGAGTCCAGGATCACAGAATGAGCTGTGGCTGATTTTGCATAGTCCCTTTGGGTTTTCTTTGGAGGCTAACCATTGACTGCACAATTGAAAAATCTAATGGCTTTTACCCCAGTCCTCATCTTCCTCGACTTCCCAGTAGCATTTGGTATCACTGATTTCCATCTCCTTCTTTAAACTCTCTCATTTCTCATCTTTAGTGGCACTGAGACATTTGGATTCATGTCTCACTCCTTGGTGTTTTAAGTTTTAATTCTATTAATTCAATTTCTTTCAATAAACTTTAATAAACTACCTACTATGTGCAGAGTTCTGTGACATAGTACTAGAACAAAGTTTAGTTAACATAGGGTCCCTGTCCTGAACCCTCTATCACTTCTCACCATCCCAACTGTTTTTTCAAAAATTATTTTTTAAATTAACAAGCTTTATTTTCTCTCCCTTCCACCTCTCTTGAAGTTTAAAAAAATAATTTAAACAAGCATGCATAGTCAAGCAAAACAAATTCCCACATTGGCCATGGTAAAAAAAAAAGTCAGGTTCCTACTCCATATTGTGTCTATCGCTTCTCCATTAAGAGGTTGGCAACATTCTTCATCATCAGTCCTCTGTAGTCATGGTTAGTCACTACGATTATTAGAATTTTTGAGTCTTCCAAAGCTATTCATTTTTATAATGTAGTTATTCTTCAAGTTCTACTCCCTTCACTCAGCATCAGTTCATATAAATCTTCCAGGTTTCTCTGAAACTATTCCTTTCATCATTTCTTATTTTTCTGGTTATACAATTGGTTTGGAATTTTTTTACTTTGGGAAGACTTCCTGTTCATATCCTTTGGCCACTTGTCAGAGAATGACTCATTCTTACAAATTAAATCAGTTCTTTATATATCTTAAAATGAAATTTTTATCAGAGAAACTCGCTGCAAAGATTTTTCCCCCAGTTAACTGTTTCCCTTCTAATCTTAGTTACATTTGGTTTCGTTTGTGCGAAAACTTTTCAATTTTATCTAGCCAAAATTATTCACTTATTTTATGTGATCCTATGTTTGGTCTTGAACTATTCCTTTTCCCATAGATCTGAAAGGTAATTTCTTCTTTACTTCTCTAGTTTGTTTATGGTGTGACCATTCCATATCTAAATCATGTATTGTTTTGGAGCTTATCTTGGCAAATGGTATAAAGTGTTGATCTAAACCTAATTTTTGCCATGCTGCTTTCCAATTTTCCCAGAAATTTTTGTTGAATAGTAAGACCTTATCTCAAAAGATGGGGTCTTAAGGTTTATCAAATGCTAGGATCCTAGGTTCATTTGTTTCTATATGTTATGTACCTAATCTGTTCCACTGATTGACCCCTCTATTTTTAACTAGTATTTAAGTCATTTTATGATTACAGTTTTGTAGTATAATTTAAGACCCAGTACTTCTCACTTCCTACTTTAAATGTCTCTTAAGACTCTATTTCAGTCCTTTATACTCTCCCTGGGAAAACCAAGCCACTTGTCGTTAACCTATTCCTTCTTTGCTGATGATTCTTCATATTTCATCTCTGGCCCTAACTGTCATATCCCATCAGTAGATGACAGAGAGGTTGGTGACCAATCTCAAGTGCTGAGCCTGGGAGATGAAAGAGAAAAGAAGAGAAGGTCAGACTATAGTTGTAAATTGACAATTGTTCTACACTACAGCATAGGAGATGGGCTGGGGATAGTAAAGCTTTGAGTGAAAACCAAAGGGATATCTTAGAACAAACCTGAGGTCAAAACCAGTAATCTGGAGGAGAATGCTGGGATAAAGGATAGATAACCAAAGAAGAATTGTGGAAAATGTGGAAGTGTGGAAACAACAACAAAAATCACAGGTTTCTACTAGAATCACAGAATGTTTGAGTTGGATGGTACATTAGAGATTATCTAGACCAACCTTCTTACTTTATTTTTAATACTTTTTAAAAATAATTATGGATTTGGCACACCCAGTAAATGTGAACATTTCAACATACAAGGAACACAAAAAGAAGCATATATATGGAGCGAATCTCTATTACATACAACTTGTCTCATTCGGCATCTCTAATCCATCACCTTTCCTCTAAAACATGGGAAGCATGACTCATCAGTTTCTGAGAGTAGTGACTGGTCATTACGTCATTCATATATCTGAAGATTTTCAAAGTGCTTTTTTTCCTGCATAGTGTTTGTGATTATCATATAATTTGTCCTTTTGGGTCAGCTCACTTTGCTCTGCATCAGTTTTCTCTGATCTCTTTCACATTTCTCTCACTAAATCCAGCCAATTCACCATTTCTTATGACAAGGATATAAACTATAATTTGTTCAGTCATTCCTCATTTGATGGATATTCACTTTGTTTCCATTTGCTGTAATATGTGCCACCACGAACAATTTTGTAACTAACCCTTTACTTTGCCAAAAAATTTACAGGAGATGGGGGCCCAGAAAGGTGGTCACTTGTCCAGTATTACCCAGCTGGTGAGAGGCAGAGAAAGAACTCAAAGCCAAGTCTTTGATTCTAAATCCCATGCTCTTTAGGTGGAAAAGATCTGAAAAAATATCACTTGATCCAGTCTCCTGACCTTTGCTACCTGAACATGGTATCTGTCGATTTATTAGTTTTCTACTAGGGCTAGTAATTTAAATGATTTACTAATATTTAGGGATTTATAGGAGTTCCTGCTTCAATTAGGGTTATGTAAAGATCATGAATTTAGAGCCATAAGGAGCCTTAGAGATTTCCTAGTTTGGCCCCTTCATTTTTGCATCAGAGGAAACTGAGGCCCAAAGAAATAAAATGACTTACCTCACAATATACAGCCAAGTAAGTGACAGAGCCAGAATTTGAACTCAGGTAAACTGATTTTAAATCCATCATTCTTATTCCTAGATCACAATAGCCTCCCAGGGAATTTGGATTAAGCAACTTCTGTCAAAATCCTAACTCAAAGCTCAAGCCCTTTAGAATTACAACAAAAAAGTCACTGTCATGAAAAAGTTTCCAACCTTTTGTTGTTGGAATAAGTGTGCGGGTTCAAGAGTGGAAATGAAAAACATGTGCAAACCGAGGGCAGAGTGCTAGAGGAATAGTCCAGGTGCCAGAGCATAGGCGGGTATGGAAAGTGAGGCGTTTAGTCACACCCAGCCTTTATAGTCTTCTTTTCATGATACATGGAGCTTGTTTCTTTGGGGAAGAAATGTAGAAAAGAGTCCTGAACTTCGGAGGAAATATGCTGAAAAGGGTCTGATAGAGTAGAGAAAAGAGCACTGAATTTTGAACTGTGTGATACTAGACAAATCATTTTATCCCTCTGTTTTTCAATTTTCTCATCTGGAAAAATAAATGGTTTAAATCATATAAACTCTCAAGTCTCTTCTACCTTCAACATTCTGCAAATCTGTAGAATGAATCACCCTTCCACTTTTAGTTCCACTTTAGTTCTGGTAGGCATGAACCTACCAGAATCCTGATGCTGACTTCCTACTTCAGCTTATGGCAAAAACACCATCCTTCCCACCAAAAACTCAACATCCTCTTAGTTCTCCCACTAAAGTCCTCTGATGCATCATCCTGACATGGAAGTTACTTCCAGTTCTCAAAGCCTATTGCAGAGGGGCATGAGTTTTGCCATCCCTACCAAACTGGAAAGACTTCCATTATGGACCCAATGATGGACTCTGTATCTTTCATCCAAAGACCAACCTAGCCAAGTTCAGAGAGCTTCATCCCCAGAGGGTGAATCAACAGGTTTGTTCACAGTAACTCAGTGAGCTATATTTATGGCATAAATAGAATTGCCATTTATATGCAAGATGATGAAAGCAGGGATCTTTGATCCCTTCACTGATGCCAAATTATTTTCCTCCCAACAATTCTGCAACATCCATAGTACAAACAATACTGTTCTCTTTTTATAGATAAGGAAACAGTAACAATGACAGGTTAAGTTGCTTGTCCAAGCTTTCATGGCTATGGAGTTATCAAGTCAGGACTTCAGCCCAGGTTTCTGATTCCATTTTTCTAGTGTTCTAGCCTCAATATGCCATTCCGTCTAAGTGTGATTTGAGAGAGGCAGGCAGGTGTGCTCAGAGGTGAACATACTTCCTCAAGAGCTAGCTAATGGGGCTTTTATGGAAAGCTGGATGAACTGATTCAGAGTGGAGGGGCCTATTAGGGGAAAACTTACAGAAAAGGACAAGAAAGGGAAGAAAAAAGAAGGAAAATGGGAGAGGGTAGAAGAAGCAGCCAGGAGATGCTGTTTGAGATGGAGCCTTAGTAAGGGGCTGATCTCCAGTGCTGAGAAGAAAAGCCACTTAAAGATTTCTTAAAGACAGAGATCACAAAATGCTGTCTGAATAGACAAGTTAGGGGGCTTCCAGGATAGCGGTTTTGACCTGCTGCCAAAGTGTTCGAGTGGGCGGCCCAGACAGAAAAGATGAGCTTTTCTAGAGACCTAGGGGGGTGAAAAAGAGAATTCAATGTGAGCGAGGAGGTACAAATAATAAAGATAAGCAAAGAAAATAGTGAGCTTCTGAGGACTGAGGCTGAGAGGAAGGACCCGTAGTCTAGAAAGGAGGGGGATAACTGGGAGCAATTAGAAAAGATGAGCATCTCTTTGATAACTGATAATGCTTATCAATTTACCTCACCTTTCTGGTCCTCAGGCACCTCATCTTCAAAATGAGGGAACTGAGCTAAATCATCTCTAAAGTCCTTTCCAGATTGAATTCCTAGGCTCCTGTGATCTGTGCTCAATCAAGCTCCTTGAGAGTAGGTATTATTTCATTCTTTGTATTTTTATCCTGAGCACCTAGTCTGGTGCTTAACAAAATATTGATTGATTAATACTTATAGATTAACTTGAGAAAATATAGAGCGTAACGGAAATTCCCTCACACTCCCACAAAAAATAGACACTTCAACTACCCCTTTCTTGCTCTTCTTCCCCCTGCTTGCTGTCCCTTCATTGCTATTTCTTTTTAGACCCATCTCAAGCTTCATTGCCTTCATTGCAGCACTCCCAGATTTTTCCTGCCCAGTTAATACCTAAATGCAGAGAGCGAGTGCATGGTGTGGCCTATCACTAGAGGGGTGAAAAGTGAAAAAAAGGTCATGAGCCCAGGGGAATAATTTCTTAAGACGTCTTCCCATTTTTTGACTCTTGGGTCATGGCAGTGATATGAAAGGTAAGCTAGAGAGTGGACACGAAGACTCATCTTATTTGGGAGCTGTCCCCGGTGAAATGGTACAACGTTCCTAGTCTCTTATTTCTGCTTGCCCACTGGACATCTTGATTTGTATCTCTCACTTCCAACCCCACCCCCCAACCCCTCAAACTGACTGTATTCCAAAACAAATTCACCTTTTCTCCCTCCAAAACTAGCTTATCTTTCCAGCCTACCGTTAGCCTACACGGTTCTCTAGGCCTGAAACACTCTAAGCAATCTTTTTGATACCTCCCACATAAGTTTGTGTTGAATTGTTGGATTGATTTTTTTGTGCTGTATATATTTTAGATGCATTTATTGTCTTTCCCATTAGAATGTGAATTCATTTTGAGTAGGGATTATTTCATTCTTTGTACTGGTACCTCCACCACCTAGCACAGTGTCTAGTATATAGTAGGTGCTTAATAAATACTAATTTATTATTCTCTGGGCCTCGTTTTCTTCATTTGAAATATGACTGTGTTCTTAGGTCCCTTCCAAGTCTTAAGAGTCTACTTATCACATTGATTTGACAATTCAACCAAAATTTAGGAAGCAACCACCATGTGGGAGGCACTGTGCTAGGCTCCAGGTATACACAGAGAAAAACAACATTCCCTGCACTCAAGGAGTTTATATTCTATTGGGAAAAGACAGGTATATATAGAAATAAGTAATACAACATATACACAAAGTAAATACAAAGAATTTCCAGAGGGAGAAGACCAGCAACTGAGAAGATCTGGATAACACTTGAGCTAAGCCTTGAAGGAAAATAGAGATTCTAAGAGGTAGAAGTGAGATCGGAATGAATTTCAGACCTATGCATAGGCATAGAGACAGGAGATGATTAAATATCATGTATAATGTATAACAACAGATAGAGGTTTGGTTATTGGTAGTGGTGGTGGTGGTGATTTTGAGAGAGGAAAGGGTAGTAGTTCCCTTCCAGGCATAAATCTCTGAAAGCTGCTTACCTGCATGGTTGTGGGCCACCAAACTCCCTCCTTACTCAACCTCATAGGGATCCTTAGTTTAAACAACCTAATGTAAATCTGTTATCAAGCAAGTTACTTATTGAGTGGATGTTATATGCATCCAATGGTTTCTGCCCTACCTCCAAGGTTAGCAGAAGCAAGCAGTTAGACTAGGTCCCTCCTTTCTTAGGTAGAGAATTTTCTCTGTTATGATTCTGGGAATGGAAGGGCAGGAAGTAGATAACAGATCTCATCTTCTGCCCAGACTCTAGAACCTAGGCCTACTCACCACAAGCACAAATAAGGGAGAGATTACTGAGCCCTGAGGGCCCACAAGTTGGGGTAAGGATTGGGAGTAGATATAGGTCCTCTTTAATGCACTGAAGAACTGTTACTATGAGGAAAATGGTGGAGAAAGGCCTATTGGACTGGTCAATGTCATTGTCTTCAATAAGACATTTTTACTCATTTCTAGTCCTTTCTGGTTTATTAAGTAAAGGCCAGGGGTAGCCTGGATTAGACCCTTGATGTCTTAGTACTCAAGGAAACATAAATGGCTCACTGTTTACAGGCACTATGCTAAAAAAACAAAGAAATGCATCTTTATATAGAAAAATGATAATAGCTAGCATTTATATAGCATCTGCCTTTCCTATTAGCATGGGGATGAGGGGGAGATCTTAAGACTATGGGACAAGTACCTTTGCCATAAGTCTCAGTGTGTAGGGAAAGCAGGCTTCAGCCCTTCTTTATAAAGGTCAGCTGAATTAACACTTTAACCTATAAATTTTTTTTTAAAATGTTAGAGATCAAAGGGAATTGGAAATAATGCAGTACAAATGAAGTGAGGGCACAAACTTAATTATATTAGCACCTGAAAATGACAAGAGACTAAAAAAAGGATCCAGAAATGCATTTGGTAAAATTATACTATAGTTTGAAGATGTAGAAAAAACACTGAATGGGGAACCAGAGGGAATGACAGAATCTCAGAGTCGGAAGTGATCCCCAGATGTTATCTAGTTCAGTATAAATCCCCATCTACCATACGCTGGACAATGAAGAAAGGCAGATGGGAGTGGGAGTGAGCAATATCATGGTCTTCAATCAGACAGTTTCATTCATTTCTAGTCCTTCCAGTTCATTAAATAAAGTCCAAGGTAATAGACCTTTGATGCCTTAGTACCCAAGGAAATGTGAATTGGTCACTGTTTACAGATGCTCTGCTAAGCACAAGGAAATGTATCATGGCATGGTAGAAATGATAATAGCTAGTGTTTATATATAGCCCCCTAAAGTTTTTAAATAGAGTACCTAGTTCATAGTAGGTCCTTAATAGATGTTTATTGATTAATTTAAAGTCCTTTACATATGTTAATTATCTCATTTGAACCTAAAAGAGTGCTTCGTGTAATAGATTCACAGGGTATAGATTTAGACCTACACAGAGCATTTGAAATCATTGAGTCCAGCATCCTCATTTTGTAGATGATGAAGCTGAGGCTTCAAGAGGTTAAGTGATTTGCCCAGAATCACACAGCTAGTAAGTGTCTAGGGCAGAATTCAAACTCAGTACTTCCTAAATCTAAACATAGCACCCTATCAATTGCACCATCTAGCTGCCAGGAGACATCTAGTTTCAAATGCTGACTCTGATGGCTTACTAGCAATATAGCATTGGGCAAGTAGCTTAACCTCCAGGAAGCTAGTTTCCTTGTCCAAAAAATGGGCATAAATATGCTTTTGTTACCAACATCATAGTACTATTGTGAGGACTGCACTTTCTAAATCTTAAAATGTGGCGTTATTGTTAATAGGCATTCATGCAGGAGTATATAAAACTCATTCTTGTCTTCAAGGATCTTATAATCCAGTAGGAGAGACTGGATATATAAACAATAAAGTCTACCAGAAAAAAACAAAGTATGGGTCAAATGCCGAATGAATAATACAGAGGCTAGGTGTAATGGGAAGAGCAGAGTTCATATAGATTCCTTTAGGTTAATGGCTGGTGAGGGAAAGTTCCACAGAGCAGATAAGACTTGAACTAAGCCATGAAGAAAGAGTGAGATTTTGGTCAATAGGAAGAAAAGGAGATTGGGGAAAGTGGAGAAGAGGTGGCCAGTGGCTTGAGAAAATGCATAATATTATAATAATAGTGGGAACAATAATAGGGATAAAAATACACAGGGTGTGTTTCAGGGCCAGGAAGTAAACATTCTAGATTCCTTTCTACAGATCAAGGATCAACAACTCTTTTGAAATGGTGAATACCAACAAAAAAGATCACAGGGTTTAGAGCTGGAAGGGGACCTCAAAGAATCCAACTCCCTCATTTTAAAGAAGAAGAAGAGGTTCTATTTTCCTAGAACACTTTATCTGGACCTCTCCTAGGATATTCTCACATCCTACCACTATGGGGTGTTCAGGGAGGACTTGAACCTCAGGTGTGAGGGCTTGCTGAGCCCTTTTCAGGGCCGTTCGTCCACCTTTGGCGTCTACCTGTCACCCAGCTCTCACCCATAGTTTCAAGAAGCTGTACCACGTGCAGTGGCCACAGCTCAGTAAAACCATCTCAATGGACAGGCTAAACTAGGTAACCAACAGGCCTCAAACCCTTCAGTGAATTAGGGGGATGTCTACCCCAAGCATGTGAAAACTTTCCCCTGTGGAATGGGCAGATGGGAATAATTTGTTCCAATGGCCATAACAACAGCCAAGGCAGGCACTGAGGAGTGCTTAGAGCTTGGTCAGACATTGAAGGTGCCAAGGTCATCCACTGCATCCTGGGCCATTGCCGATCACCCTGACTTTTGTCTTGCCATTGGACTTCGATGACTCTGGAAGAGACTGAGGCAGAAGACTTTGTGCAACTCTGCCTTACTTAAATCCAATTCATTCACAAGTCAAGACAACATCCCATGATGTCATTGGTTCTTTTCTAAACGAAGAATGAACAACAACCATATATCATACTTATTTATGTTATATTAGCTTGTAAGCTCTTTGAGGACTGGGACAGATATTTTTCAGCTTTGCTTCTCTAATGAAAGTGCAACCTCATTGTATTGTTGTGAAGAAAACACTTTGCAAACCCACTAAGCATCTATTTTTAAGTGAATTCATAGCATAATGGGAAGAGCACAGGATTTGGATTGAAAGAATATCATTTATTAAGTGCTTACTATATGCCAGACACTGTGCTATGAACTGAGAACAAGAACAATCTATCACTACATTCTCTGCCCTTTAGGAAATTACATTTTATGGAGAAAGAGCTAGAAAAGGGGGGGGCTGGACCCCAGGAAATGGTTGGGAATGGCTCAGAGGCCTGGTTCTGCCTCAGATAAGGCAAAAGCTCACCTATCAAAGACCAGAGTCCCAAGGGTACAGTACAGGTTCCGGTAGGAGGAAAACTTAAGGAAAATAGCCCAAGTTCAGGCATCATGGTTTGGAAACAGCTAGGAAAAAAAAAATATATATATATATACATATATATATATATATGTATATATATATACGTGCATGTATGTATATGTGTGTGTATGTGTGTTATATGTATTATATATGTATGTATATGGTTATGTGTGTATATATGTATATGTATACACATACAGAAATATCTGCTTTTAAGTGCTAGCTCTTCCAATTTTCAGTTGTATGAACATGGGGAATCACTGAGCCTCAGTTTCTTCGTCTATAAAATGAGGGAGACTAGATGACCTTCAAAGTTCCTTGTAAGTCTAAATTCCTGTGATCCCAGGGAATGAGTTAGGGTAAATAAAATGCTGTTAGCTCTAGATGGGCTTTATACCTCTGTAGGCTGAGTTCCATCTCCACAACAGCTCTCCTAGAGATAACAGGAAAGGGGGACAATTGAGCTGGTGGGGCCCCATCTGGCAACCTTGCAAGTTTCTTGGGATTAGGGCTAAGGGTGTTTGTTTTCTCAGCCTAATACAAGAAAAGAACAGAATGTTTATTTAAGCATTGGTTTCTGCCTAGGCAAACAGGAAAACATTTCTCCATTCCTTCCCCAGACCTGCCCTGGGACCTTATTGCCTATCCAAAGAATGGTTTCCCCTGCTCAGAACAATGCTCCCTCGGTGGATTAGCTGATGTACAACTGGCAGCTTAGTTTGCGTCAGCACAGAGGCACGCAAAGGGTTCTGTTCCTCGGTTCATAGATCCCACCATCTCCTTGGAAGAGAAATGCCGGAACCTGGCAGTGGAGGTGGCAGGGGAAATCATTCAATGCCAACCCTTCAGTTGTGTTTGTCACATGCTAGTGTTAACAGGTCTGGGGAGATGTGGAATTAATGGTCAAAACAATAAATAGTCTCACCATCTCACACAAAGACTAAAGGCCTGGACTTTACTGAGTTGTGCAGTGAGGCCCAGTTGCCATTCCTACAAAGTTATCTTCTATTACAGCCACGTCAGAATAATTAACAACAGCAGCAGGATGGAGCCCGTATCATCCCTGTCATCCCATCTGCTACGGATGGTGACTTGACTGGGTACCGTGTCTATCTGGACTCCATCAAGGAAGATTAGAAGAAAAAAATGATCTTCATCATAGCTAATACTTATTTTTCTTGTCATTGTTGAGCTGGGTCTGACTCTTCATGACCCCATTTGGGGTTTTCTTGGTGAAGATACTGAAGTAGTTTGCAATTTCCTTCTCCAGCTCATTTTATAGATGAGGAAACTGAGGCAAACAGGATTAAGTGACTTGCCCAGGGTTACACAGCCACTAAATAGAGAGAGAGCTGGCCTAGGAGCCTACTGCAAGACCTGAGTTCATATTTTGTTTCTCATTCACATATTGGCCTAATGAAATCATTTAACCTCGCTGTGCTCTAAGTTCGCTCTCTACCTACACTGCTGGAGGAAGATTTCTCATCTGGGAGTTCCCTATACCAATGAAATCACGGGTCTAGTCTCTACCCCTAGCCTTGAAGGCTTATAAAATTGTGTAAAAGTGTGTGTGTGTAAACATATATAAATTGATTTGATCATCACACATTTAGGCGGTGCTTTAGGTTCTATAAATGCTTTCCTCACAATACACTTCATCTTCCTTGCTTTTAATACCTAAAGTTTTTCAGCAAATGGAAGGGAGCCAGTAGAATGTAAACTCCTTAAGAGCAGTGACTAGATTTTTGTTTTGTTTTGTCTTTGTATCGCCAGTGTCTAACATAGAGCCCTTTATATAGCAGGCACTTAACAAATTCTTGTTGAATTGAAATGGATTATGGCATGGGGTGGTATGGAAAATGGGTTAGGAGAGGCAGATTGCTATTCTTAAAAGGACATTTTCGATGCGTTTTTCATTCCTTCTATATACTTCCCATTTTGATAGCACTAGAGTTTTAGTATTGGAAAATGTAGGGGGATTTAATTAGCCCTAAAAACCATAGAGACAGACAATTGAGAGAATAGATGAAAATATTTAATGTAACTGGTAGCAATAAGGGCTCTCATCTAATTGGTCTACAGGCAAAGGTCCAAGGTATTAATAGAGTAACCTATTCTTGTATCCTTGAGGAATTCCAATTCAGGTGTTTTCAGATCTCTGAGTAGTGTTTGCCTAATGACTTTCCAGTTTTTCTAGTCTCTTCTTCCTTATTTTTATTATTATCTACATGATCCTTGGACTCTCTTAGCATGATATAGTGGAAAGATGCTGTATCTTCAAGTAAAAGGTAATGTGTGGAAATGGGGAAGCACTACACTCAATCCAGCAAGTACTGATTGAGTATCTTGTATATACTCTAGTAAGCACTAGTGGGGAGAAAGTTAGCATATGATTTTTTTGATTACAGATGATTGTGCACTCAATGCAACCTCTGAGGCTGAAATGCAACAAAGTATGGATTGATTCTCTGCTGCTTGTGCTAATTTTTGGCCTAACAATTAACACCAAGAAAATATAGGTTCTCTATCAGCCAGAACCATACCATGCATATGTGGAAACATCTGTTACAGCAAATGGAGACACTTTTAATGTTGTGAATAAGTCCACTTACTTTGGCAGCATACTTGCCAGAGATGTACACATAGATGATGAGGTTGGCACATGCATTGCAGAGTTAGCTCAGTGTTTGGTAGACTCCAAAAGAAAGTATGAGAGAGAAGAGGTATTAGGTTACCTACCAAACTGAAGGTCTACAGCGCCCTTGTGCTGACTTCATCATTGTATGCCTGTGAATCCTGGACAGTATACCAGCACCACACCAGGAAACTGAATCACTTCCATTTGAATTGTCTTAGGGAGATTCTGAAGATCACCTGGCAAGATAAGGTACTAGACATTGAGGTCCTTTCTTGATCTAAACTGACAAGCATTCAAACTTTAGTGTAGAAAGCACAGCTCCAATGGGCTGGCCATATTCAAATGTCAAGTATACATTTGCCTAAAAGACTATTTTATGGAGAACTCACACAAGGTAAGTGCTTACATGGAGGTCAGAAGAAGTGACATAAGGACACTCTGAAGTTCTCTCTGAAGAACATTGGAATAGACTGTGAGACATGGGAGACACTGGCACAAGCCCACCCACCATGTCTTGCCCACATCAAAGGAAGTGCTGTGTTCTACCAACAAAGCAGAATTGCAGTAGCTCCAAAGAAACATGAGATATACAAATTTAGAGACATCTCCACTCCAAATCTTCATATAGATTATTTGTGCCCCACCTGTGATGAGGTTTCTTAACTCATGTTGGTCTGATCGGCCACAATTGGATACATTGTACCTTGACCCCAACATAGTGATGTCATTTTGGTCCTCTTCAAGAACAAAGTACAACAACCAGTAGGCATTGAATAAAGGCTTGTTTTACTAAATTGAACTGAATTTTTTCCTAGATCGTGTACAGGATACCCAAGAATTGTAATACTATTCAGTAAAGATGTATTAAATGCCTGCTACTTACATTGCACTATGTGAGGTTCTGGAGAAAGACAATCCCATTAAGAAGATGAAGTTTGAAGAACATAGTAAGAAAGTAGGTAATTAAGTGTTAGCGTGTGATAGAGGCAGTGAGAGCTATAGGAGATCATAGTAGGGCAATGTGAACTAGAATAATCAAGGAGGGCTTCATGGAAGAGGTGGAACTTGAGATGGATCTTGAAGGATGGGGATGAGTTGAGTAAAGGAAAGGAAAATGGACGTGAGCATTCCAGGAGAGAGAATCAATCAACCATTCAACAAGCATTGATTGTTTACTGTGTGCCAAGCATTGTACTAGAGCCTGGGGATATGAAGGGACAAATGAAATCATCCTTTCTCTCAAGGGGCTTACATTCTATAGCACTGTCTGAAGACAACATGGATACACATAGATATATGCAAAAAATGTGAAGTAATTTGGGAACACTGTCAGCTAGTGTGATCAGGGAAGATCTTTATGAGAGGTGATTTTGAGCTGAGGTCTGAAGAAAATTAGGGATTCTAATCAGTGAAGGTGGGGAGGGAATACATTCCAGGCATGAAGAACATCTGGTACAAGGCACGGAGACTGGAGATGGAATATCATACGTGAGAAATGGCAAAAAAGTCAACATAACAATATAATTTGGTGCCAGATAGAGCTCACCAGTGATGATATCCTAAAATGGCGGCTGTAGCCACAAAATTAAAAGATGATTGCTGGGTAGCATACTAAAAAACAGAGACATCACTCTGCCGACAAAGGTCCATATAGTCAAAGCTATGGTTTTTCCAGTAGCAGTATATGGTTGTAAGAGTTGAACTATAAGGAAAGCTAAGCACTGCAGAACTGGAGAATACTTTTGAGAAACTCTTGGACAGGAAGGAGATCAAATCAATCCATACTTAAAGATTAATTCAGGCTATTCGCTAGAAGGTCAATTACTGAAGCTAAAGCTTCAGTACTTTGGCCACATAGTGAGAAGATGGGGCTCATTGGAAAAGACATGTTGGGAAAGACTGATGGCAAAAGGAAAAGAGGGTGGCAGAGGATGAGGTGGCTAGATAGTATCATGGAAACAATGAACATGAACTTAGACAGACTTGGAGAAATAGTGAAGTATAGTAGGGTCTGGCATGCTATGGTCCATGGAGTCACAGAGAGTTGGACATGACTGAACAACTACAACAAAATCTATTGAAGGAGAAACCTTTAGTGAACAGGTAACATTATTCTGGAGCTCATTTTATGTATCTTATTGGTGCTTATTTATTCTATGCATGAATAAATGCTACAGCAGATAGTTTGCTACTCTACATATAAGTATAAAGGGTACTGAATTAGGGGTCAGAAGGCCCTGAGTTCGAGACCTAGACCTATGACTTTGGGCAAATCATGTGACCTCTCCTGGCCTCAGTTTCCTCACCTGTAAGATTATGGTAGGTGATCTCTAAAACTGCTTCTAGCTCTAAATAATATGACCTTGTACTTTATGTGATTTTATGCGAATTAGCTCTTACTAAAAATGTAAAGCATTTCTTTGCTAAGTTTTCTTTGAGAAGAATAGTATTTCTTCCTTCCCTTCACTATCATTCTCAATATCCCATTCTTTTTCTTTATTTACCCTCTTGGTTTTCTGAAATAGCTTTATAAATGCTAATCTTCACCTACAAGCCCAGAGCCAAGTGAAATAGGTGATTGGGGGAGAGCTCTTTAATTTACTTCCAGATTCTAATTGCAAAGAATTAAGTATTTCCATTTACATCCTAGCCAGAAAGGGCACGGATCTTCATATAATGTTCTCAAACGACTGTGCTCCATGTGAAGAGACTTTAATTTCCATTTTAATATGGGAACGTTGGTTTAAAGGGAACAAAAGCTGATTTCTGAATTACATTCCGCTCTCCTCGCTTCTCCCCGCTTCCTTAACGACTTTGAATTGCATCTGGAAAGGATGGACTGCTTTAAGACAGATTTTAGCATTGGTTTTGGGGTTAGGTGACAATCCATCCCAATGATTGTCTCTTCTTTCTGGTGTGCATCTTTTCCCCTCATTTCCCACCCCCTCCCACCTTCCCATTACTATGAAGGAGTTGTTAGTTTCTTGGCTATGTTGGTGAATAAATGTGCATTTGGGTCTTTATCTCCCCTGATTGGAATGTCTGAAATCCCTTATCTTCACTGCACCAGGAAGGGGCTCCTTTTGTTAGTGGAATATTGAAGATTGGTGATTTCGTTGTTTATTTCCCACACACTACACACACAAACACCAAAATGTTCAATTTTATATACATCAAGGCCTTCCTGTCTGTGCAGGGATAAAGAGTGGATTAAGAAAATATACTTTATCACATAGACTCAGTTAGCAGGGAGGAAATCATGAACAAACTGTCGGGCTGCTATGTAGTGAGCTGTTTACAGTGGGGGAACACTAGGATTTTCAGTTGGAAGAGACCTTAGAGGCCATATTATCCAACCCTCTCATTTAACATATTAGGAAACTGAGGCCCAGAGAACTCCTAGAGTGAAAAGGCAAGTCTTAGTGTTATCTTTGAGAAGGACCCTTTTGTGAGATGAGAATTTACTGGCAGGTAAACAAATCCTTCTTTCTGACACAGGACTTTGAGTGTTTGTGTGTGTGCGTGTGTGCATATGTGTGTGTTTCTGTTAAATTATTCATCAGGTAGAGTGAGTGGCATGTCAAATCTCAAGCACTGAACTTCCAAAGAGAGAAAATTAGGCTGTTTCTTTGGAGGGGGATAAAAGAAGGGAAGGAGGGAAAGGTCATATAATTAAAGGAGGAGCTAGGAGGAAAAAATAGCACATATCTTATTCCTTTCCTCCTCACATCTCTCTTACACAAAGAGTTTCCCGTTATTGGCATTTAACTTGAGGGCTTTGGGGAGCACTAGCTCGCAAAACAGATAATTCAGTCTCTGCTGTCAATAAGCAGCTGTGTGTATGTGTAAGCACAGGTGTAACCAAATAAATGCTTATTCTGGATGGCTTCATTCTCTCTTGTGGAATGTTCTCCCCCTTTTTCTTCCCGCTCTCAAAATCATACTTATCCTTCAAGATTCATCACAAGTTCTGACTCTTCCATGAAGCCATTTTTGTCAAGGAAATTTTACTTCAAATATCCTAGTATACCAGAACAGGACTTAAGGCTAGAGAGGATCATGGATTTAGAGGTCTTTGAGTCCACCCTCCTCGTTTTATAGATGAGGAAACTGAGGTTGAGAGAAATTAATGGTCAAACAGCTAGTAAGTGTCTGAGGCAGAATTTAAACTTAGACTCTCTGACTCTAGATCCAGTGTGCTTTCCTCTTCATCACAAGTATTCCTGGGTATAACCAGGGCATAACTCTACAATTTCATTACTCTTGTTTCTGTGTGCTAAGTGCTGGGGAAAATAAAGTTACCTAGTCAAGGTGGGGACATTCTTTTCCTTCTACAAACAAATGCAAACTGGGTATATAGAGGTGGCCAGCCAGTAGTAGCTCTTCTCCTGGCTAGGCAGATATAAGGAAAGACAGGACAAGTATGAGGATGCACAGCTAGGACCCTAAGCTTACCTTGCAGGAGAGCCAGAGAAGAGTTTCTGTGGCAGGAGCTATGAGAATCCTAGATGGCTTCCAAAGTGTAGCTGCAATTCCTATCAGTAGTATACTGTTTTCTAGTCCTCTTCTTCTCCATGAGGTTTGTCAAAGAAAACTAGAAGAGGCTGCTTATCTTTCTGCAGAATCTATCCCTCTTCTAAACTTCAAACAAACGAAATTTTAAATGCTTTAACAGACAAAGAGTGCTCAAGCAAAGCAAAGTAATGATAATAGTTCTACCATCCTCTGACTTAGCTAAAAAAACACTGGTGGTATTGTGTTCAGTTTGGGGTACTACATAATTCCTTAGTCATTTGGTTTCTGATAGCACTTTCTAGACCTCTCCTTTGCACTAATACTAATACTCTCCCTTGTCTCATAGCTATTTTTAAACTTGTACTAACCCTCATTAGTTTGGAAGCGTCTTGAGATCAGGTCTATGTCTTGTCTATCATTGTATCCCTAGCACCTAGCACCTATCCCTTACAGCTCTAAATCTATGATTCTATGTAAATGTTTGCACCAAACTGTCCTTCATCCCACCTTCACTATTCTTTTCGTGGCATCCAGGCTCAAACCTTAGAGTTATCCTTGATTCTTCCCTCTCCTTCACCTCCCCCAATCCCTAGATTCAGAAAGTTGCCACATTCTAATGATTCTGCTTTCACATCTCCTGCTTCTGTCCCCTTATCCTCATGTACAAAGCCATCATTATAGTTCAGATGCTACTGACCTCTAATTTCGATTATTGTAATAGCCTTTTTCCTTACCTCCCTTCTTCCAGTCTGTGTCATTTCTGATCACATCTTCATGCAGCTGCCAAAATAATCTCCTTGAAGCACATGTTTAACTACATCATTTCTTTGCTCAAAGACTTTTAGTGGCTCCCTATTATTTAGAGGGAAAAAACGTAAACTCTTTAGCCTGGCATTTAAGGCATCCTCTCCATTATGCTGCCAGCTAACTCTCCAGCCTTATTTCAGATTATTCCCTATGCACTCTACATTTCAATCAAACTGGATTATTGAGGGATAGATGATACAGAAAGAGTTCTCTTTTCTGCATGATAGAATAGAGAGCACCTGTGGAACCAGATGTCAGAAATATTTCCATTACTTTGAGAGAAACCAAAGATATTCCAATATCCCAAAGCAAAAGATTCAAATAATCATGGCATTTCCTGCATATCTCCCACATACCTAGGTCTTCCTTCTACTGCTGTTGGAAAGATCTATTAAGCTACTTACATAATGAGTCCTGAATTTCTAATCAGTCTACCAAATAACTACTAAGTGTTCATTGTCCTAAGAATGAATATTCATTTACTGTGTAATATAGAGCAAGTCAATTGACCTCTTTGCACCTCACTTATAAAATAGAAATAATAACACACACACACACACACACACACACACACACACACGCTTTATATAGCCTACTGCAAGGTTGTTGTGGGGAAAATACTTTGCAAATTTTGAAACATTATGGAAATGGGAAATGTTAGTAGAGAGTGAGGTCTGAGAGAACTCTAAGCAGAAATACTCAAATTAGGAATTTTGTTGGTCATTGGGATTATCTTGTGATTGAGTTACTCCTCTGTTCTAAAGACCTTGAGTAGTTACAGAAATCACTGAATCTGCAAGTTGGAAGGAACCTCAGAGGCCATCTTAAACAACCTGTGCTTGACCAAAGATGTTTGAAGACCTCCAATAAGGGGAAAACCCATGACCTCTCCAGGTGGGCCATTCTACATTTGTATAGTTCTCATTGTCAGGAAATTTACATTTGCTACTTTGCAACCCCCATATGACAATTATTCTTAGTTCTGCCTTCCAGAACCAAGAAGAACAGATCCAATCCTCCCTGCCTATGATGGTTCTTCATATACTTAAAGATGATAATCATGTCACCCCTAAGTTGTTCAAGATAAACAACTCCTATTTCTTCAACCCATATTTATAAGACATTTTCTCTAGTCCTGTAACCATTCTAGTCACCTTCTTTTTGATATCTTTCCTAATGTGTAGTGTCTAAAACCATGGTTATTCAGCTTTCTATTGTGCATGAAATAAAATATGTATAACCACTGGGGATACAGAGGGTATTAACCAGCCTTTCTACATCAGCATAACTGATTGTTACTAGCCCACTGGCTCAGTCCCTGCCTTGATGTCCACCAATCAAATCAAATAGTTTGTGCATAGACCCATTAACCACTCCCTTCTCCCTATACTTCCAATCAGTAGTATCAGCATAAAAGATCATTACTTTAGTAAATAATTCAATTGAATTAGATAAATGCATAGTAAAATCAAAAGCATTAATCACATGTAATACAGACTGTTCATCCCATTTGATCCCAGGTTCAACCCTCCAAAAATGATCAAACCCCATTCAAGTGGACATTTATTTCCTCCTCATACATTGAGTGGGTTGTAGGACCCCTGGAATCAGTCATTGTCATTTCCAAGCCCTAGCTGGACAAAGGGAGAAATTATTTTAAGGCATAATAATTACGACAGCTTGCAGCCTGAAAAGCCCCTTTTACTCTTGTTGTGGTTAGTTCAGGCCCCTTGTCTTCTCACTCCTTACTCAGGTATCCACATTGGTGACCTCACTTCTGTTCCATTCCTATAAATCTTTCTCACTTTTACCCTGAAAGTCCATTACTCATGTACCTATCTGTCTTTGAAGCCCTACCTTCACTTGGAAGGGTCATTGCTTACAGATCCTAAGATCAGTGTGGTTCAGAGTCTGGTAGCAGGCCTAGTAGTATTATTTCAATCATTAGCAGGGGAATAAATGAAGGCTGAGAAAAATTTAAGTGGCTTGCCCAGGTTCACACAATGAATAAATATCTTAGAGTTTAAATCCAGATTTTTTCTGACCCCATATTCAGCAGTAATACCATTATGCCTCTCCTACGATTACCCAGGTGCCTTCTAGCTCTATGAGTTTACGACATACTTGTCTATGATCATTAAATACAGAGTGAGTTCAGGAATCTGAGAGAGCTTCCTGAAAAAAAAAGATGCACCGAGAGCTCAATTTTAAAACATATGATGAGAATATATTGATGGAAGAGTATGAAGAGGGTATATCATACCCAGTGTGGAGGGTGGTATGTGTCAAAACACGGAAATGTATACCACCAAATCTCTTCCCCTCTTTCAGCCTCATTTTCCTTATTTGTAAGAAAAGGAGTTTGGACCAGGCAATGTTTAGGGCCTTTTTGGCTGTAATGATCTATTACTTTGAATCTTCTGTTGCCTTCATTCATATAGGCAAGATGTTTATCAACACTGCAGAGCTTCTGGATAGTTCATTGACTGCCAAATGCTGAGATCTTTCTAAGTGGATCCCAAGGTTGCATATAGCCATTAGTGCAAGGTAGCAAGTCATCAGGAGAACCTGGAAAACCCTTGAGGTAAACAAGTTGAAAGGGAGTAAAACCCCAAAGCGGGTAGAGGTGACCAAGAAACAAAAACAAAGTCATACAAGCTGTTCAAACAAGTCCTTTAATCTGTTTGTGACACCAAGGTACAAGAAGGATAGGCGGTCAGAACTCTGAAAGAAGTTGGAGCTGGATTTCAGGGTCTCTGTTAGAAGTCATATGAAGAATAGTCACCAGTAGGTTTGCTTTTGCTGTTACAAGAAAAATCTCATTCTGATCAATTGCATAGGCTGCCAAAGTGTTTTCTCTGGTAGTTGAATTTGGTTATGTTGATAAATTATTAAAATTAACATTTAGGCCTTGCATCTCTGCAACAATTAAAAAAAATCAAAAAGAAGTACCTTGAATGAAGTAAGGCAAAGAGGGACATTTAATGACTTGTTTCTCTTCACCTACCTTTATATTTTCCTCCCTCATGCAATCTCCTAACTCCTGTTTTTTTGTATTATTATTTTAAAGTAATTTTCATAAAGTCATTCAATTCATGTTAAAAAAATACTTATCAAGTAGTTAGGTATTCTAAATGGAAAGATAAAAGCAAAAGAAGTCTTTGCCCTCAGTGAGCTTATATTGCACTGAGGCAACACACAGGTACGCATCTAAATAAACATAATGTATGCTTTAGTAGAGAACAAGCTGTGATCACTTGGAGAGGGAAATCAAAGAAGCCTTCATAGAGAAGGTGGAAACCAAGTTTGAGAAGAGAGACAGAGGATTATAAGAGTCAGAAGTGAGAAGAGAATGCACTCCAGATATTAAAGATGACATGGAAATATATGGAAACCAGAGATGAAATACAAGTTCATGGATCAGCTAGTGGTCCAGTCTGGCTGGACCAGAGAGTACATAAAAAGACAGTAAAATAAGCTTAGAAAGGTAGTCTAGAGTCCGATTGTAAAGGGTTTAAATGCCTGGCTGAGGAGGTGTAATGGCAAGCAAGGTGGGACTTTTCACTCTTTTTTCTTTTGGAGTGCTTCTCAGTACTAAGGCAACCAAGTGTCTTTGATTGAATCAAGAGTCTTTGATGACCTGCTTAAGTCACAAGAAAGCCTAAGTCACAGGAGTTTGAGTCACATGGTTTTGATGCCCTCTGACCCTGAAGAAGCGTATACCATATTTCCCCACGTATAAGACGCACCTTAATTTTGAAGCCTGAAATTTGAAAAAAAATGTATTACATAAAGTTATTGAACTCAAATTTTATTCATCTGCTCATAGCTTTCAGTCATCTTTTGGGCAAGTCTGGTGCATGTATGCATGCTTAGTCCATTCTGTTTCATGAACCTGCAGCACCAATTGTGTCCTCCTTTGAAATCAGTAACTTCTTTTTCATCAGCTGTTCTTCTTGCTTCATGCTGAACCATCTTTGTGGACACAGGAATTCCAATTGCCCTTTGCCCTTCAATCCGTATCTTCAATTCCCTCTCTAAATCAGACCATTTTGCTGACTTGCCTCTCATGGCAAGTCAGTAGGGTTTCTTCTTCCCATAGCCAGTCTCGTATTGTTTTCTCAGTTGGAGGAAGACCAAACTTAAGTTGAGCAGCACGATTTCCATTCACTTCTGCAAACTGTATCACTTTTAACTTGAATTCAGCACTGTATGAAAATCTTTTCTGAGCCATTTCTGGGCAGAACATGGCAAAACGTAACCTAATATACCGGTAACAAATGGAAAACAATGAGCACAAAGACGACAAGGGCAAAAAAGTGGGAAATGCAAGTAAAAAGATCTACAACCACTGTATGAGACACACCCAGTTTTTAGACCCCACATTTTTCCAAAAAGGGTGTGCCTTATATGTGGGGAAATACAGTGTACACTCAGAGGTTAGCATTTTGCTTTGGGGCTCACTCATTGGAGGAGTGTTCCTGTGACTTGGCCAGACGAGACTATGGGTAACCCCTAAGGAGCCCCCTCAGCTTTGAAAACCCAGATGTTGGTGCTTCTCTCTCTGGTAATTATGTATGTATTGCTATGGACAGACAGTTAGAAGCCCTGTCTGCTGATTTGTGTTACTTGCTCTGTTTATATAATTTCTGCTTGTAATTTCTGTTTGTGTTTGCTCTGAAGTTCAGGGTGCTGACTTTTCCCCCAGAACTAAATGAATGATATATGTATGTTTAATTAAAGTGAGATTATAAACCCCCTAAAGTTGCTTTCCTTAGCAAAGCAGATCAAAGAACCTGTGCTAGCAGCCCTCCTGTGTGCTGGTGTTATTGGCCTTACACAGCCACAGCAGCTGCAAGCAGCATTGTTGTTACAGGAGAATTGTATATTATTCTAGTATCAATAGCAAGCCATTGAAGGCTTTGGGGAAAGCCTTAGTAAGATTATTTTGTCAACTGTGTAGAGAATGGGTGTGGGGTGGGGAGGGAGACTGGAATCAGGTTGATAAATTGAAAAGCTTTTCAAATAGCCTAAATAAGAGGTGATGAGGGTCTGAATTAAAGTATTTGTCATATGAATGGAGAGAGGTAAAGAGATGTAAAAGGTTATAGAGGAAGAAATGATAAGACTTGGAGATTAATTGTATGTTGAGGGCAAGGGAGATTCGAGGATGACTTCAAGGTTATATAGGTAGGTGACTAGGAGAATGGGAATGTCATTGACAGAAATTAGGAAATTTCGAGGAGCAGAATAAGGGAGAGAGATGATGAGTTTTATTTTGGGCTTGTTAAGTATGAGGTTATGATGGACATCCAGGCAGAGATGTCCAGTAGGCAGTTGGTGATTTGGAACTGGAATCCAGGGGGAAATAGTAATGAATAGGTAGTTTGAGAGTCATCAGTATAGAGATCATCCTTGAACTGGGAGCTAATAACATTACTGAGAGAAGGAAACATGAAGAGACTTGAGGACAGAGTCCTGGCTGCTGTACATTCATGCTTGAAAAGACAGGATATGGAAGATGAACCACCAAGGAGACTCAGAAGGAGCCATGAGATAGGTAGGAGAAGAAACTGAAAAAGTAGTGTCCCAGAAGCTGAGGGATAAGAAAGAGGGGATCATCAACAACATCAAAAATTGTAGAGAGCTCAAGGAGGATGAAGACTCATAAAAGAATGATAAATTAAGGCATTGTTGCCACCTTGGAGAAAGGACTATCAATCAAGAGGTGGGTTCAGAAACCAAATTGCAAGGATTTGAGAAGGGAGTAGGAGTTAAAGAAGCGGTGGCTGAAATGTAGTTGGTTTTTCTCAGAACTGATGGTAAAAAGGAGGGGAAGTAAAGGATCATAGATTAGAGCCCGGCAGGATCAAGTGAAGGTTTTCAAGGATACGGGTGATCTGGGCATGTCTATAGGTAGCAGAGCAACCATAAGTAAGTAGAGAGAGACAGAAGTTGGGAAAGAGGGAAGGAACGATTATTGGGGCAAATCTTCAGAAAGGATGAAGGCAGAGTAGTGGATTAAATGTACTAAACAAATGCAAGTGAACAAATGTGGAATAAATGCGTATTCTCTGTGGAATATTGAACCAAAATTTTGGATTTATAGTTTGATTTATGAAAAGAAAACAAAAAATGAGGAAATAGTAGAAAAAGAATTTTAACAAAATAATAACAATAGGAAATTATTTTTCTCTCTGTTCCCTTCAGAGGAACCCATTTTTTTTCCATCTGTGAACTTACAAAATTTTGTTGCTACAGTTGGGTTTTTTTAAAATAATATTTTCTCCAGATACATGTAAAAACAATTTTTAACATTTGTTTCTTAAAATTTTGAGTTCCAAATTCTCTTTCTCCTTCCCTTCCTTCCCCATCCCTGACATGGTAAGCAATTTTATATGCTATGCATGTTCGATCATGCAAAATGTATTTCCACATTAGTCATTTTCTAAAAACTCAAACCAAAAAAAGTAATAAAGTGAAAAATAGTATGCTTTGGTCTGTATTTAGATTCCATCAGTTCTTTCTCTGGAGGTGGAAAGCCTGTTTCATCATGAATCCTTTGGGATTATCTTGGATCATTGCATTATTGAGAATAGCTGTCATCCACAGTTATTCATCATACAATATTGCTGTTATTATGTACAGTGTTCTCCTGGTTCTGCTCACTTCACTCTGCCTCAGTTCATGTAAATCTTTCCAGGTTTTACTAAAATTATTCTGCTTTGTCATTTCTTATAGCCCAATAGTATTCCCTTAAATTCATATACCACGACTTGTTCAGCCATTCCCCAATTGTTGGGCATCCCCTCAATTTGCAATTCTTTGCCACCACAGAAAGAGGTACTATAAATAATTTTTGCACAAATAAAGCCTTTTGTTCTTTTTGAAAAATCTCTTTGGGATACAGACCTAATAGTGGTATTGTGTGGTCAAAGGGTATGCATGATTTTAAAACCTTTTGGGCATAGTTCCAAATTGCTTTCCAGAATGGTTGGATGAGTTCACAACTCCACCAATAGTGCATTAGTGTCCCAGTTTTCCCACATACCCTCCAACATTTATCATTTTCTTTTTTTTTGGTCGTATTAGTCAATCTGATAGGTGTGAGATAGTAGGTACCTCAAAGTTGCTTTAATTTGCACTTCTCTAATCAATAGTGATTTAGAGGATTTTTTCATATGATTATTGATAGTTTTGATTTCTTCTTCAGAAAACTATCTGTTCATATCCTTTTACCATCTATCAATTGGTGAATGACTTGTATAGTTGGGGTTTTATTAAAAAAAGTTTTCTTTTTTTGCATGTCTTCACATTTTTCTTTGTGTTTATAAAATTTGTTATGCTTATTATAGTTTTTAAAAATTACTGGCTTAGCTAGTTTACAATCTTTGGACATGTAGGTTATTTCCAGCTTTTGTAATTAAAAATTAAACGTTGCTGAATATATTTTATAGAACTTTTTATAATATATTTAGAATACAATCATAGTAATGGGCTCAATGGGTCAAAGCATATGTTTTGTAACACTTGCATATTGTCAGACAATTCTTCAAAAACATTGCCTCTTTACTGTTCCAACAATATTTAATAACAATAGCTCTGCCAACATCAGGATTTTATTGTTTTTAGCTCCTTTTCTTTGGCAATTTGGGTGAAATAACCTCATTTATTTTAATTATTTTAATGCACATTCCTCTGTTTATTAGAAAATCTGACTAGTTTTTCAAGTAGTTACTAACTCATCTACCACTTGAGGTCTTCTGAAAGCTGTTCTAGATCCAAGACATGCTATATCACCATTAATTCAAACTATGGTTCATGAACTCCTTCCTAACTATATGTTTATTTTTACCATCCACTGGCAAAAGAAGACATTTCATTAAACAGCATAGCAAAATAAATGTTGAGAAATATTTTGTCCATTCACACAACAGTACTTTTCCTCACAGTTTGCCTCATTGTTTATACCTGTGAAACCTGAACAGTATATCAGTGCCGTGCCAGAAAACTGAATCATTTCCATTTGAATTGTCTAAGGAAGATTCTGAAGATCACCTGGCAGGATGAGGTACCAGTCACTGAGGTCCTTACTCGAACTCTGCTTCACAGAGCGCAATTCTGATGCGCTGGCCACGTTGTTCAAATGCAAACTGTACACTTACCGAAAAGACTATTTTATGGAGAACTCACACAGGGCAAGCACTCACATGGTGGTCAGAAAAAGTGATACAAGGACACTCAAGGTCTCTCTTAAGAACTCTGGAACTGATTGTGTGACATGGGAGACACTGGCACAGGACCTCTCAGCATGGCATGCTCACATCAGAGAAGGTGCTGTGCTCTATGAGCAAAGCATAATTGAAACAGCTCAAAGGAAACGCAGGATGTGCAAATTTAGAGTGTCCACCCCAAACGTTCACATGAACTATTTGTGCCCAACCTATGGTAGAGTATTCTGAGCTCATATTGGTCTGATCAGCCACAGTCGGACACATTGAAACTTGACTCTAGCATAGTGATGTCACTTTGGTCCTTTTTGAGAATGAAGGACAACCACCAACCAACCAGCCAGCCACAGCACTGGGGGAGAGGGGCACAGGCAAGGACATATAGAGTCAGGGCACTTGTGTGTCCAGACAATTCACGTCTGCAACACTATTGCTTGCTCCCTCACAGAATTGTCAATATCCCTTGCTCATGCCATCAGCCAATCTGTTTTCTTTTCTGAGCTGGGGTTTTGTACTGTTCTGTTTCCTATGTTGCCTTACTTTCTCCTGGGTATTGCAATTGGCCCTGCATCTGTTATCAACTGAGTTGTTCCCTATTGTGTGTTTCTTCTGAGTTAACTGCCCTCTGTTGCCATCTTCTAGACTTCATCCATAATGTAGCCTTTTCTCTCTATCCCTAGAAAAGGGATAGTCTGTCAGTTCCTTTAGTTCATAGCGCCAAAGGGTTATTTCAGCTCTTTCATGACCACCAGACTATTATGTCTCTTAGGGCTAGAAAATTTCTTTCCATGCTCTTCATTTCGATCATGATCCATGGAAAACCCACCCTGTTTGGTGTGGTGGAACATGCAAGCAGCATTGTTACTACACCCACTAGTGAGCTTCTCTAAGAACTTCCATTTCAAGGAAGAGCCCAGACTATTTTTCATTCACTCCCAGCTCTGCCTCTGATTCTCCAGGCTTTGTTACCACATCTCAGCTCTCTTTTCATTCTGGAAATTCGATTGTTCCAAAGGGCCTTCACACCCTGTAACATCTCTGCCCTATGGCTTCTTTCTCCCATTGCTGAGTTCCTTCAAGAAGTTCCATTTTGAGGAAAGGCTCAGGCCAACCATCCTTCATTATTATCCATACTCTCTACTGCTGACTCCTGACTTAGCCACTGTGCCTCAGATGCTTTTATTTCCCCCCAGGCTTGTAGCAATGCTGGGTTTTATGTGGCATTTGGCACATATCATGTTTTCTGTTGTAGTAGGAAGAACATTAAACTTGAAATAAGAAGATCCGGACAGTATGGTACTGAGCACTGAACTTGAAGAAAGGGGTCCAGATTCCGATCTTGGCTCTCCTACTTGCTCTGCGTGTCCTTGGGCAAGTCTTCATTTCTCTGGGCCTGAGTTTCCTGGCAAATCCAGGGTGACGGTGGACTAGATAACTTCTAAATTCCCTTCCACCTCAAAATCTATGATCCATTTATACATTTATGCCAACAGCAACACATGGTCCTCCTAGCATCAACACCTAGAACGCTAGGTGTTAACCTAGGGTCCAGTTGGAGGTGGGGTTGGGATTGGGGCATTCTGCTAGAGTCCACTAGAGGGAAGCCATGAGCCAAGGACAGGAATGGAGGAGCTGGTTGCCAGACAGGAAAGTGCCAAGAGATTTATTATGCTGAAAGGAGTGAAGGGATTCAGTTCTGAATCCAGATCACCTAAGGCCATGGCAGGTCTAGATAATCCAGAGGGAGGAAACCAAGGCAATACATGGTAGTATGTACAATAGGAAGAACTGAGGTTAAGTCATCATAAAGGGGTATGGGGAGGAGAAATACTGCCAAGCACCAGTCAGATTTTATAAGATCAAAGCCAGGTATAAATATAATTCTTAACCCTTGGGGTCATAGGTCAGGAAGAGCCAATGTCTTCAAGACCAAGGTTAGGTATGCTAGAGATGCATGACAATACCATGGCTTCAGATAGCTTTGGCACATCTAAGCTACCTCCATTATCTTCCTTCTGAAGCCAGGCTATGATCCAGATGTCCAAGCATAACCAGTGGAGCCACAGGGAACTTGATACATTATTCCAGCACCCTCTTCTTAAAGAGCATTTGCTTTTTATTCAGTATCCATCAGTCAAATTAATCAGCATTTATTAAATGTTTACTATGTGCCAGTCACTATTTTATGCTCTGGGTGTTACAAAGATAAAAATAAAATAGGTCCTGCCCTCCAAAGGCTTACATTTTATCGAAAGAGACAGTATTTATACATGTAAGTTTATATAAAATACAGACAAAATGAAAACAAGGTAATTTTAGGGGAAGGCATTGAGAAGCAATGTGACGTAGTGGATAGGGTGTAGGACATAGAGTCAGGAAGATCTGGATTCAAATACTGCCTTAGATGCTTATTAGCTGTGTGACCCTAATGGGCTTAACCTTAATCTCTCTAAACCTCAGTACCCTAGTTTGTTGAATGAGAGGGTTGGACTTGATGGCCTTTCTAGTTCTAAATCTATGGTCCTATGGTGCTACAGTTGAGGGAATGGGGTGGGACGGGAGACGAAGGAATCAGGAAAGACCTCATATAGGAGATAATGTTTGAGCTGCCCTTGGATGGAAACTAGGGGGGAAGTAAAGAGGAGAGGCAGTGCATTCCAGTCATCAGAGAAAGTCTATAGAAGGGATGGATGGGAGATGGAGTGTTGTGTGTGAGGAATAGCAAAGAGGCCAGTTTGATTGGACCTTTGAGTCTGTTTGAGTCCTTTGAGACCACTGAGTATAGGAAGGGTAATAGGTCTAGAAAATCTAGAAAGGTGGATCAGAGCCAGTTGGTGAAAGCCTTCTAAGAGAAAGAGGAGTTTGTACTTGGTGTTAGAAGTTACAAGGGGCTGCTGAAGCATGACAAGCATAACAGTGATGTTTTCAAGCCCGTGCTTTTGCAATATCACTTTGGCAGCTATGTTTAGTATGGATTAGGAAGGGGAGTCACTTGAGGCAGAGATGCCAGTTAGGAAACTGTTGCAATAGTTCAACTAATCAATTAATCAACATTTATTAAGCACCTACTGTGTTCTAGTCACTGTGCTAAGGTTAAAAAGAAAGGCAAAAGACAATCCCTGCTCTCAAGGAATTCACACTCTAGTGGGGGAGATAATATGGAAATAGTTACATAGAGGATGAATTAGAAATAATCAACGGAGGGTTAAGTGATGAACATCTGGACTCATGTGGTGGCACAATTAGTATAAAGAAGGGGACCAGATGCAAGATATATGGAGATTGAACCTACAAGACTTGACAATATCATCCAAACTTGCAGAGGCAGCTAATGGATAGGGTGCTGGCCTAGAGTCAGAAAGACCTGATTTCAAATTCAGACACAGACACTTAATAGCTGTGTGACTCTGGCCAAGCTATGTAACCTCTGTCTGCCTCAGTTTCTTCAACTATAAAATGGGGATGATAATAGGATCTACCTCTAGGGTTGTCATGAGGCTCAAATGAGATAATGTTTGCAAAGTGCTTAGCACAGTGCTGGGCATGGAGTAGATGTTTAATAAATTCTGGCTTCCTTCCTTGCTTGCAGAGCTATTTGAGTAAGAGCAAGGAACATCCCTCTGCCTCACATTAGAGGGGAAAAAAAAAACCAGAAGCTTATCACTAGAAAGGACCACAGAAATTGTGCTGTTTAGACCTCTTATTTTACAAATGAGAAAATGAGGGGAAAAGGAGAGAAAAAGATTTGCCTTGAGATCACAAGATGAGTCAAGTAGCAGAGAAGTGACTATACCCCCAATACACGGAAAAAGAAAGCTACCCAGTGCCACACAAAGGATAAGTGGGAGGGCCAACCAGGCTTCCATTTTGAGTCTCTAAAAGTATAGTGTATTTTGATTTTCTATCAGACACAAGTTAGAATTCTGGTGCCACCCTGTAATAATTATGTGGACTTGCCCAAGTCACTTTACCTTCTCTGGGCCACAAAGTCACTCTCTGTAAAATGAAGGAGTTGGAATCAGATGGTCTTTGAGATCCTTTCAGCCTCTTTTTCCTCTCTTATACCATGATGAAAATAAAGTCAAATTTCAACCCCTGGGAGGCTGACCAATTCCCACAGATCAAAAGGAAACTCCACAGACAACACAGATATGACAGCAAGAACAAGGACAGGCTGGCTGAGTAGCAGTCCTGACCCTAGAGTCCTTATCACTCATGTCAGTCACTACTTTCTTTTCTCTGCATTCCCATTATTAGTCGAGCACCAAGCATGCATTGAGTTGCTACTACGTGACAAGTATCACGTTAGATGCTGAGGAAGCACAATTAAAATAAAAACATTCCCTGCCCTCCAGGAATTTACATTCTAATGGCAAAGGCAACATGCACATATATGTGTATGTACAAAACACATGCAAAGTGAATACTAGGTAACTTTGGATGTAGGGGGCGCCAAAAAGGGGCTCAGGCATAAGGTGGTATTTAAACTGAGTTTTGAAAGAAACCAGGGATTGCAAGAGGTAGAAATGAGGTGGAACAGCATTATAGACATGAGGGATAGTCATTACAAAGACAGAAGGCAGGTGGAATGTCATGGGTAAGGACCAGCAAAAAAAACCAGTATGGCTAAACCATAAAGTGTTCAAACGGGAGCAATGTATAAAAAAGCTAGAAAAGTAGGATGGGGCCAGGTTGTAAAGAGACTGAGATGCCAAACAAGGAATTAGTATTTGATCCTAGAGGTAATAGGGAAGTATTGAAGTTTATTGATAAGGAGGCTAAATGATCAGAACAACACTTTGGCAGTTGTGTGGATGAAATGCAATGGGGAGAGACTTGAGTCAAGAAGACAAATTTGGAGACTTGAGGCAGAAATGCCTATTATTATAACAGTCCAGGTGAGAGTCAATGGAGGCCCAAACTAGGGAGGTGACGTTATGGACATCAAAATGATGAACTTTGGCAACTGAGTCCATATGTGGCATGAATGAAAATGAACAATCAATGATAGTGAGGTGAATCTGTGTAAATGAAAGGGTAGTGGCACCCTTGACAAAATAAAGGAGTTTGGAAAAGGGGTGGGTATGGAGGAAAAGGTGAGTTCTGTTTTAGATATGCTGACTATGAAATGCCTATGGGAATGCAATGAGAAGTGTACAATGGAAAGTTAATGCCAAGGGCTGAAGGCTCCAGAGAGACCTTAGGGCTGGATGTAGAGATCTCAGGAGTCATCTGCATAGACATGATCATTGGAATATCTGGAGCTGATGATGGTATCAAGTGACATCTTGTGACATCAAGTGATTATGAGTATGTAGAGAGGAAAAAGAATAGGGCCCTAGATGGAGCTTATATTATATCTATCTATCTACACACACACACACACACACACACACACACTCACACATACACATTCATAGTTAGGGGGTGTGACAGGGATGATGATTCAACAAAGGATACTGAGAAGGCATAGTTAGAGAAGTAGGAGGGGAGCCAAGAGAGCAGTATCACAAAAGCCCACAAAAGAGAAGATATCAAGGAGAAGAGGTAGCCAACAGTGTCAAATGTCATAGAGAGGTTGAGAAGGATGAGGTTTGAGGAAAAATTGTTAGATCTGGCAATTAATCATTGGAGAAAACACTTTCAGTTGAGTATAGAAGCCAAATGTCAGATTGCAGAGAGTTTAGTAAAGGGTAAAAGCAAAGAAGGTGTAGCTGACAAATATTGAAAGCTTTGTTAAGGATTTGACTGAAAAAAGGGAAGAAAGATATGGGACAACAGATGGAGGGGGGTGGATTTTAGGATCTAGTGAGGATCTGGTCTCTTCATAGGATTATAGAATTTTTATCTAGAAGGGGCCTTAGAAACCATTTTGTCCAACTTTCATCTTTGTTTACTTAGACAACAAACCAAAATATCAGAGCATTTTTTTGATGTTGAATTATCCTAATTTTTGTTTTTGTTTGGTTTTTTTTTTGGTTAGGGTAATTGGGGTTAAATGACTTGTCCAATGTCACACAGCTAGTACATGTGTCAAGTGTCTGAGGTCAGATTTGAACTCAGATCCTCCTGACTCCAGGGCTGGTGCTCTACTCATTGTGCCACTTAGCTGTCCCCTGAATTATCCTAATTTTCATAGCGCTTAGGTAGGACACTTAACTT
Source organism: Trichosurus vulpecula (assembly GCF_011100635.1). NCBI lineage: Eukaryota > Metazoa > Chordata > Mammalia > Diprotodontia > Phalangeridae > Trichosurus > Trichosurus vulpecula. The sequence goes on from NC_050575.1 coordinate 313,268,387, forward strand.
TCTAGTGTCAGTAGCATAGAAGAGATGGAAATTTTATTTTATTTTATTTTATTTTATTTGTTTTTGAGACTGGTTGTCCCTATGTCACCCTGGCTAGGAGTGAAGCAGCCAGTCATGGCCCTGATCCCGTTGCTATCAGCACAGATTGTGACCTGGCCCAATTTGACATTCCTGCTGGCTCCTGATTGCTCACCATATTGGTGCCAGACTTTCTGTGTACTACCAATTGGTTTCAGCCCTACTATAGTTCAGAACTCCCCAACTCTAGCCATTTAGCATCCTCAGCCTCCCCAGGAGCAGGGATTACAGGTGTCCATCTCCACACCTGGAAGAGATATAAAATTATAGGAATTTAATCCAAGGCAAAGTTCAGAGTTAGAAAAATTAAGGCCTGAGATTTCATGTAGGTTAGTGATTAAAGTAGATGTTTTGCTCACAGCTGGAAGAAGCCAAAGAATAAAACAAAAAGAGCACAGACTTCCCAAGTGGTAGGCATCAAAAAGTGGTTCCTTAGAGGGGGTAAAAGGCAGTTATTTCAGCAAAGTCAGGGACCTGCATGTAGCCTGCTATCGGCCCCATTAGAGTCGAGAAGAGTAATCTGTAACCTGTACTTAATTGTCTGTAATCCAAAACTGCGAGTCCAAAGTTATAAGTAGTAGACTGAGCAAGATTTGATCTGGTATGATCTCTAGTGACATGCCCCAGAAATCTATCTTTGGCCCTATTCTGAGTTAGATTAGGCTGTTGGTGTTGTGGTGTTGCATCGTTTTCAGTTGTGTCTGACTCTTCATGACCCCCTTTGGGGTTTTCTTGGCTAAGATACTGGACTGGTTTGCCATTTATAAAGTCAATTTCATCCCTAAATTCTATAATTATGACTTACACCTGTGTTACTATGGATGACCTCCTGGAAGAATTCCTGATGATAACTTGAGAAGGGGTAGGGAGGAAAATAGAATAGGCCAGCTGTATTCCTCCAAAAGAATCTAAACCTCTGGGTAGTAGCAGAAAGGCATCGGATTCTCTGGGCTATGATGCAAAGACCCTTGAATCCGGAGATCTCAGAGTTGGAAAGGTCTTTAAAAGTTGTCTGTTCCATAACTCTATGAAGAATATGTTATAGATGTTATAATCCTAATATGACAGATGAGAAAATGAGTTCTCAGTTACATGACTTGCTCACAACCACTGAACTGGTAGTATTAGAGGTGGCAGTTTGAATCTAGGCCACTCCTGTCTTCATGGCCTACATGCCTTCTACCACACTCTGTTGCCTCTCGTGAAGGATGGTGTTTCAGTGAGAATTTGGGGTTCTCTCTAACCTCCCAAGAATGATGGGGATTTAGGATATCTCTCCCCTGCCCTTCTCTGTAGAGATTTTAGATCCATTATCTGTGTGGTGGTAGGAGGGGGTGGGGGTATGGTCTTATCCGATATAGCTTTTTCCTCATAAAGCCTGTATCACCACCAACCACAAGACAACCCCAGCCCCTTACCACATCTGAAATATGGTGGTGTCCTAGAGAACCCTACCTGTGCTTCCTTGAGGGCACTATTTCATTATTATGGCCATGATTAGGACAGTTCATCATTCTAAAGGCTCCTGAATCTTCTGAAACAGCCTGGCTTGGCTGGCTGGCTGACCATGAAACAACCTAGGATTATGGCCAAAAACAAGATTCATAATGAAGACAGTAAAACTGGAGGAACCGAGAGTACAGAAAGAAGTAGGAGGAAAACTAACAGCACAGCTGTAATACAGCTGTGGCTCTCTCTCTCTCTCTCTCTCTCTCTCTCTCTCTCTCTCTCTCTCTCTCTCTTCTTCACATCACTGGCTCTGAAATCCTCCTAAAAGTTATGGCTGGGCAGCTTGAACAGCAAGAACCTCATAGGGTCATCAGCTGTTAGGGCTATAAAGGTCATCTGGTCCAAACCACCTATGCCCATTTTACAGATTAGGGAACGGAGGCTCACAAGATAAAGTGACTAGACCACAGCTACTTAGTGGCAAAGACAGATCTCTAGTCCAGATTTTCTGATTCTACGCCATTATTCTTTTGACTACCCAATGCTGCCTTAGTCCCGTCCCATAGAATGAGCCGAGGAAAGAGGAAGGGGTAGAGAGATCATGCAACTGTCCGTGCTTAGGGCCATGAGCCAAGCCAGAGATAGGTTGTATTTCAGTAGGCCTCTTGCCTAAACGGCCCGAGTAGAACTAACATGGGTTTGAATGATAATATTCTACTTGGTTTCCCCAGAAATTTCCCTCTGGTCATAAATCCAGCTCTCCAAACCCTGACAGCAGCCATTAAGTTGATGCCATGGCCTAATGAGCCTCTTTCTTCATGAGTGGCTTTGGGCCTTGCTTGGGTACCAGGCGCAGCCATGTTTTGTTTTTTTGTTTGTGTGTGTGTGTGTGTGTGTGTGTGTGTGTGTGTGTGCTCTCGAGTGTGTGTGTTTTGCTGTGGCTTTTTTACTGCCTGGTACAACAGGAGTGTATATGTGCAGGAGGCTCGGGGGAGGAGAGTGAAGAGTTTGCTGAGTAAGGCTCTGGGGAGGAATAGCCATAGGTAATTAGACGCTAGAGGAAAGGAACAATCTGGCTCATCCTCACAAGTCGCTGCTTACTCCTCCCTTAAGGGGAGTTGTGGTTTGCATTGATAGGTCATAAAGAATGCGCAAGGTTTTTACTGCCTTGCAAACTGTGAGGGGGAAGGCAGGGGTGAGGTGCAGAGAGCTGGTTTACTGCTAACGGCATAGCTGACCTACTCCACGAAAAGCTCTGGGGTATGACTGAGGACCACTAGGAAGGTCCATTTGGCTCAAACTGCTCCTTTCCTCATCCATTCCTACCTAGGGCCTGTCAACTCTGTGCTTACTTGGCTAAAGCAAAGTGTTGTTGAGGAGGAATCGGATTGTCCTCTGTCTAACCTGGCTGCCTGTATAGCTTCTTTCAGTAGTGCAATCTCCTGAAGGCCAAAAATTGTTTAATTTTTTTTGTCTTTCTGTGTATGTTTATAATATCTATAGATAATAATAGCTACCACTTATATAACACTTTGAGATTTGCAAATCACTTGACACATTTTATCCTCCAAATAATTCTGGGAGGTAGGCACTATTATCATCCCCATTTTACAGATGAGGAAACTGAGGCAAATGGAGGGTAAGTGACTTGCCCAGCATCACACAGGTAGTAAGTGTCTGAGGCTGGACTTACACACAGATATTCTTGACTCTAGGCCAAGTGCTCTATCCATTGCACCACCTGCTTGCATCTAGCAGGCAGGTAATGGGTTGATTTATTGATTGATTCTTCATCTCCTTGGGTTTTCATTTAAAGATAAACTTAGCTGTTTTGAGTGGTTGTGGATGTGACTTAGGAAACTTTGCAGCCTTCTAGGTCTCCACGCAAAGCATCTGCAAACAGGAGCACCTAAAGGGATTCCTCCTCTTCCATGTGGATTCTGAGCAAGGCATCCTCTTTGGCAGGCGTGGCCGCGAGCAAAGACGTTTCTCTTTTACTTGTTTGATACTGATAATTATTGGCTTGTTAAGCAGATATCTTTGTGGTTGCATCTCTGAAGGAATCCTGTGTAATATCACTATACGTGGGACTCTCCTTGTTGGAGGAGAGCTCTTAAGGTGGCACTTGGTTATATTGCATCAATTTTATGGTGACGATAAAGATGCGGTAGATGCTCTAGAACATTGTTTATAAAAGCCTGGCCATTCCCTTATCATATCTCTGTCAAAGATGCCCTAGATACATGACAAGATTGGTCTTGTAATTATTAGATTATTCTCTGGTACAGAGGATAGAGTGCTGGGCCTGGAGTTAGGAAGACCCAAGTCCAAATCTAGCCTCAGACACTTAAAAGCTGTGTGACCTTGGGTAAGTATCTCTGTTGGACTCAGTTTCCTCATCTGTAAAGTGGGGCTAATAATAGCACCTACCTCACAGGGTCATTGTAAAGATCAAAGGAGCTAATGTTTGTGAAGTGCTTAGCACAGTGCCTGGCACATAGTAGGCTCTATATAAGTGATGTCAGTATTACCACTATTATTATTATTATTATCATGGTTTTTATTACTTGTAAAGATTTGGATAGCTATGGAAGTAGGCATATTAGTTGAGACTGTCTGATATATTCTGACTTTGGCAGGGGGGGAGGTTAGTAATTATGTCCATGATTTTTCCCAAGCATTTAATATTCTCTTCCCTGAACATCTGCATAGTACTCTGCCCTGGTCAGACTTCATCTGGAGCATTGCATTCAATTCAACTAGAAGCTGTTCATACAAAAGCAACTGGAATGGGGAGGTGACTGGGGGAAATGCCATGTGAGAAGTAGTAAAAGAAAACAAAGATGAGAAGAGTGTTATTACACCAAAGAGTGATTAGATGTTTCCTACATGGTCCTATTGAGCAAAATTAAAATTGGTGGGCTGAAGTAGATTTTCCCTCAATACAAGGGAAAATTTGGTAACAATCAAAGTTCTCCCAAAATGACAGCCATTCAAAGTAGTGAGTTTCTCCTCAGTGTCCAGGATGCTATAGAGAAAATTAATGTTCTGCTACAGGTTGGGATAGATAGACTCTTAGGACCTGTCCACCTCTGAGATTCTAATGATTATTGCAACTTTCTTTCACCCCCACTTCACTAATATTAATCACCTTGGGTGATATTTTATATTGTAGCTTTTTCTCAGAAAGTGCTTCCCCTTGGATCCCTATTTAGCATGGAACCTTGTTCTAAAACTTTCTGCTCATGGTTTCCTGCTTATACCCCAATACCCCAGTAGAAGGGAATAGGCCACTCACTTTGATATGAATGAACTCACAATTAGCCTTTTGCCTTACCAGGATGTCTCCCTAACCAGAGACCTCCAACCTCATAATGTATACACACTCAAACAGGTCTTCTCTACAGCAGTGCCCTTCCTTTAAAATACAAATACCCTTCAAAGGAATGGGAAGAAGCGAGCCCGAGGGAGGGAGGACACTGATCTCGACACTAGGCTAGCCTTCCTTTCAAGCCATCCCTCTATAATCTAGCCTGACTGACCTATTTGTTATTCCCTTGATATGATATTCTATCCCACATCCCATTGACTATGCAGAGATCCTCCCCGCTCCCACCCCACACCATGCTTCTATGCCAGGAAAGCCCTCCTTTTTTCACCTCAGGTTCTTAGAATCTTTGGCTTCCTTCAAGCTGTCAAGGCTTAGCTCCAACACCATCACCAACATAACCTTTCTTGATCCTCCTCTTTTCCTGTTGTTAGGCCTTTCCCCCTTGAAATCACTTGGTATTTACTTTGTCCCTATTTTCTATTTACTTTTCTGCATGTGTGTTGTTTTCCACAATAAATTGTAAGTTTCATGAAGGGAAAAATTGTTTTTTTTATGTCCAGTACCAAGCTCGGTTTCTAGAACATAAGAGGGGTTTAATCAGTGCTTGTTGGATCAGTTAATAATGAATGAACATAAGAGTTATGTTCCATTTTACCCATTCTCTGCCAAATTTTCTTTTCCTGGCTGCTCATCCCACCCCACCAGTGCTGTTGGACTGCAAACTCTTCTATGTATCTCTCTCCCCCATAAGTCCTGAATTCTTCAAAAGGTTTTGCTATTCAAGAGGAAGCAGGTAAAATAAGACTGCCCTGTAGAAGACAGAATTGGCAAGTTACAGATCATAAGAATCTAGGGAAAATTCCCTGAGCAAACTGAGACTTAGGGAAGTTAAATAGCATGTTCTAGGTCATTCAACTGAGAGCGATAGAAAAATGCCTAGAGATCATTGAGTCCAACGCCCCCACTTTACAGAGGAGAAAACAGGTTCAGCAAAGAGAATTAATTGGCCTAAGAACACAAAGGGAGTAAGTAGCAAAGCTGAGATTTGATCCCAGGTCTTGTCTCCTAAATTAACCCTCTTTCCAATGCCCAATACGAAGTACTAATGTAGGTAACTGGAATATACAACATGATCGCTAAGTCAGAGCAATCCACAACTCCATGGAGGAGGTAGAATTTGGATGTGTTTTAAAAGACAGGCAGAAATTCATCAAGCAAAGAAGAGAAACCAGCATGAGTATAAAGACGGGAGAATTCAGGTCATGTTGGAGGGTAAGGGGGTAGTCTAATGAAATCATTCCTCTGAAGGATGGATCAAAGGGGTTCTGTAAACACCATTCTTCAGTGTTTGCCTCCATGAGAAGGGGTAGTTCTCTTTACTCCTTGTACATCATCCTACACCCTGACTTTATATTTAGTAGCCTATGTACTTGGCATAACTCCTGTGTTCTTTTGGAAAACAGCTTTTTCCTCTGTGCAACTTACCAGAAAGAGAAAAATGCAAGGCATGATGCACCATGGTTGATGGTTACCCAGAGACAGGAGACCCAGCTGGGGCTCTAGATTTCCATTAAACTATAAGATGTTCAGGTTCCCTTCCAGCACTAAATCCTACAGAGCTGTAACTAAGACAGGGAAATCGGCTTTGCTCCAAAAGACTGATATCTGAAGGGATTCACTTTCTCCCAATAGCAGTCATTTGTTTGTCCATGACAAGTGGCACAATTGCCCCAACTTCCTCACCCAACCCCATTCCACCACCCACACCATTGCCAGTGTCCAATTGCCATGGTGGCACTCTCCCAGGGTCTGCTCCTCCCACAACGTATCGGTATTCTTATGCCTGGTGCAAATTCAATTGTGGGAGTTGGGTATGAAAAGTTGCAAAAGACCTCCTAATCCAGTTTGATAACTATTTCTATCTCATCCCTTTGAGCATGTGGTTCATAGTCTTCCCTTTTGATGGAGATTTTACATGTATTCCTATTAGCTCTGATTGTCCGTTCTGCAATTTTTAATCTGAGATTAAAATAGGTTGGTGCTTATATGCAATTCATAACATCCTCTGCTGAAGGGTGGGTCCAGCTGGTGTTTGGTTTGCAAATCCCTCCTCCGTCAACAGAATTTGCCCTGGGTACAAGAATTCCTAGTGACAGCTCTGGAATCTTATTTGCTTTCCCAAGGGAGTTTCTAGGTGGCAAGTTGAAATTCCAAAGCCTCTTTATTCAGCATGATCTATAAAAGGCTGGCTCAGGAAATGTGCCAGATGGAGAGAAAGCTAGCTCTCTCCAATCAATCACTGTCTTTATTGACCTTGAGCCATGTGACCAGCTAGGGACTGTGGACTTACAAGGTCCCTACACTAGAGGAGCTTACAACGTCATTGGGAAGATAATTCATAAGAAAGCAATACATAATGGAAAGTACTGGATTTGCAATCAGAGGACCTGGTTTCTCATCTCAACTTTACTTGTTCCTAGATGTTTGACTTTGAAGAAGTCCACCTACTTCTCTAGACCTCAGTTTCCTTTTCTGAAAAATAAGAAGGTTAGACTCTGGTTTCTGGGGTCCCTTCCATCTCTAAATCCTGAGATCCCTATTACCATAGTCTCCTTCCCTCCTACATCTTCTGCCAACTCTTATCCGTCTTTTATATCACTGCCACAATCAAAATTCTTAAACATAGATCTGGCCATGTCCATACTCTGTGGGTCCTTTTTCTCTCCTAAGTATTAAGGTTCCAACTCCATTGTTTAGCAATTACTCCCCACCTACTTTCAAGCCTTGTCTCACACCATTTCCTTCCACACACTCTATACTCCAGCCAAATTATCTAACACTCTTCCCAGTGACCATGCTCTGTTTCCCCTCTTCTGTCTCTTCAGTCATGATATACCACATGCCTGGAATGTCCTTCATCCCCTGTAAAATTCCTGTCCATCAGCCAACCCACAGATCAACCAACAGCACTTATTAAGCTTCTATCATTTGCCGAGCATTGTGCTAGGTGTCAGAGCTATAAAGGTGTGGAAATGCTCATAAGAGCATTTAAACCCTAAAGTGAGTCTAACATATACTCTACAATTTTCTAAAAACAGATACTTGGTGGTAGCAACTTGAAAAAAACAATTCCTTGGAATGTATGTAGGCAGAGATCCTTGAAGCTTGGGGCACTGGGAAAAGGAATGTGTGGATGAGATCTATGTGGACTCTTTAGTTTCATAGCAACATTACACAACAGAGCTAAAAAATAACAACTCTGGACCTAGTGGAATCTTCAAGACAAACGATTGTCGCTGTCCTCATTTCTGCCAGCCTCTTGTGCCAAGGATGAGGAAATCTTTAGCAGGCTTCCAGTGTCTGACAGTTAACATCATCAAGAGCACAAGTCTAGGATCATTGAAATAATTCTTCTGGGCTATGTGGGCCAGATTTGGGTTAGCCTCATGGACAAGCTGATTGGTAATAGACATAGATATTGACAGTTGCAGAGTGAAGAAGCTAGGCTAATTGCAAAGATACAGTGGAACATGTATAAACTAGCATCCCATTTGCTAGTGGGTGTAATTTACTGTAAGCTTAGGACTGGCAACCAGAACAATGTGTCACACTAAGCCCCAGATTTCCATTTATTAGTGAGATTCCATCAATACCCAACTGAGGAATGCTGCCTCAGCACTGAGCAACTCAAAGGTGTTCCTTACCTTGGGAACAAAGTTTTCTACTTCTCAGAGCCTAGTAAAAAATTACGGACAAAGCTGGGTTTGTTTTGTTTTGTTTTCCTATGGAAACTAGTTTTGCCATGAAATGGAAGTCAAATCTTAGGGAGTATTGGGAGCTTTTCCATAATTTCAAAGTGACATTTCATATGTATATCCAGCACTTTGCATGGACCTTGGCACATAGCAAATGCTTAATAAATGCTTATTCATTCGGTCTCCTATGTGGGTTTTGCACAAAGTACAATTAAGGAGAGATGGAAGCTCAGGACAAATAGCATATGCCTGTCTCACCTGGTGGCACAAAAAAAAGTGTCTTAGAGGGTAAGGACAAAACAGAACAAAGAAGAAATAGACTTGGAGTGGATGGGGAAATGTTCATGAATGGCAGAGAGAAAACAGAACTACTTAACTATTACTTTGCTTCTGTCTACTCTGCCAAGGATAATTATCTTTAGTCCAAAAAAAAGATGGAACAAGCATAATTAAGTGGGAAATTGAGCTAAAGATAGATTAGATGACAGTAAGAGAATACATTACAACTTTAAGTTCTTTTTTTTTACCAGTCCTGTGATTTTGTCAGGAACTTTACCTACCAAAATGGATTGATACCCCTCCACACTATTGTAAAAGGGTATCAATCCATTTTTGTACATATACATATATACACGGAGAGAAAGAGAGGGGGAGAGAGAGCGAGAGTGAGAGAGAAAGAGAGAGAGAGCGAGAGTGAGAGAGAAAGAGAAAGAGAGAGAGAGAGAGAGAGAGAGAGAGAGAGAGAGAGAGAGAGAGAGAGAGAGAGTCTTAGAAGTGGTCTGGGGCACCGAGATTAGATGATTGTGCAGTCACAAAACCACTATATATCAGAAATTGGGCTGAAATTCAGATTTGTTGACTCAGGTCAGATCTCATTATGCAACAATGCCATTCAAACGTCCTATCTGACACTAAATAGATCTCAGACTACTAAATAAACTCATGGCTACGATCACAGAGCCACTTTTGGTACTCTGTGAGGATCTATGGAAAATAGGAGAGGTGCTGGAAGACAGGAATTAGGCAAACGATCTCCTGATTTCAAAAACAGAAGATTCAAAGTTGAGTGTGGGTTACAGCCAGTAGACCAATTTGTCTGTAATGTAAATTACATAAAGGGGAGTAATGTGTAATGAGGCTGGAAAGTTAGATTAGAAGCAGATCATGGAAGGCTTTAAATGCCAAGCTGATGAAAATGCACTTCACCTTAGGTAGCTAAGTAATGCCGTTGACAGCACTCTGAACTTGGAATGAAGAATACTTGAGTTCAGTTCCTTCCTTAGATACACATTAACTGTGTGATCCTGGGCAAGTCATTTAACCTCTTAGCCATAGTATCCTCATCTAGAAAAGCGCTGTAAGGTTCGTTATCAGTCTCCCTTTCGCACACTCTGCAAGCTAGTCAAACTGACCTTGCTCCTGTTCCTCGTACACAGCATTCCATCTTCCATCTGGTTTCTGATCTTGTCATTGAACTGAAGCTTCCCTCTTCAAAGTTGCCAAAGATCTCTTAACTGTCCAATTGAATGTCCTTTTCTCAGTCCTCATCCATGCTGGCTTCTCTTCTGCATTTAATGTCTCTTCACGTAGTGTTTTCCTTTTCCTATATATGTTCACTTCCCTACATCTTCATGAAACTGCTTTCCTCTGGCGCTTCCATCTGCCTGACCACCTCTCAATCTCTTCTGCAGGCTCTTTATCCATGTCACACCAACTAGTTATGGGTATCCCCCAGATCTGTTCAAGATCTCCTTCTATTCTCCCTCTCTATTATCTTGCTTGGTGATCTTATTAGCTCCCTCGGGTTAAATTATCATTTCTGTGCAAATGATTACCATGTCTATATAGCCAGGTTTAGTCTCTCTCTTGACTTCAAACCCTACCTCACCTACTATCTTTTGGACATTTTAAACTGGGTGGCCCATTGACATGGGATTTGACATGACCCAAACAACATTAATGATATTTCACCTCCCTTGAACATCTCTGTTACTGCTGGTAGCATCATAATCCTTCCAGTAACCTAAGTTTGCAAGCTAAAAAATGTATTCCTCCACTCCTTCTTACTCACCACTCATATCCAGGTACCAAATCTTATCTTTTCTGTATTCACAGAATCTCTCATCTATGTCTCTTTCTCCCCACTCTTGCAGTCACAACTCTAGCTCAGGTCTCTGTTGCCTCTCACCTGGAATATTTCAATAGGCTTCTAACTGATCTCCCTGCCTTATCTGTATCTTCACTCTGCTGCCAAGGTGAGGCATAGGTCTGAACTCATCATTCTCCTTCTCAGTGACCTCCAGTGGCTCCCTATTACCTCCAGAATCAAATTTAAGATATTTTGTTTGGAATTAAAGCTCTTCATGGCCTAGTCCCTTCCTACCCTTCTAGCCTTCTTACATTTTACTCCCCTTTTACTCACTGTGTTTCAGCAACACTGGCCTACTTTTGGTTCTTCAAACATGGCATTATATTGCGCATTTGTGCCTTTTCACTGGTGACTCCCCATGCCCCAAATGCTCTGTCACTCTGAGGTGAGAACTTTCACCTCTTCATTTCTCTGACCTCCTTCAAGACTCACCTTAAATTCCATCTACTTCAAGGAGACTTTCCCAGTCTCCCAGCTGCTAATACCATCTCATCCTAGGCTGTCTTTAATCTGCTCTTTATTTACTTTTAGTTTTTTAAAATTTTATTTACTCTTTATTTTATTTTTAAATTACAATATTTTATTTAATCTAAACTTTTAAATTTTTAAATTATTTATATTTTATTTTATTTATGGGATACATTTCCTGTATGTACCAAGTTGTTTACATCTTCTCTTCCCCATTAAAATATCAGCTTCCAGCACCAGCCCTGGAGTCAGGAGGACTTGAGTTCAAATCAGGTCTCAGACACTTGACACACTTACTAGCTGTGTGACCTTGGGCAAGTCACTTCACCCCAATTGTCTTCCCTACTCCCCTCCAAAATGCCTCCCCCCAAAAATAGCAGCTTATAAAGGGTAGAAACTATGTTTTTGCTTTCTTTGTATCCTCAATGCTTAGTACAGTGCCTGGCACATATTAAGTACACTATTGATTGATATGACTGACTGTGCCTTCAAATAGACTATTCCTAGGACTTCTTTCTCACTCCCGCCTCTTAGAATTCCCAGTTTCCTTCAAAGCTCAGCTTTCCTATGAGTCATTTCTCCTTTCCTGAAACCCTCTAGCTACCTGACATAAAATTAGCTTGTATTTACTCTGTAATGTATATGTATTTATATATATACATATATATATATATATACACACACACGTATGCATGTATATATGTGTATGTATGTGTGCGTATACATAGATTAACATACACATCTGTAAATGTGTGTATATAGCCTCCTCTGACAGCAAACTACTTGAGGACAAGGGCTATAGTTCCTGACAATAGTAATTATTTAATAAATGTTTGTTGATTAGCTCATAGATTAACAGACCTACCCTTATTTAAAAAAATACTTGTGCACACATATATGACAGGGAGGTATGATAAGGTAGCAGTTCATGTAAAAAAAATTCAAAGGAGTTAACATATGCAAAGCACAAGAGTATGCTAGAATCAGCTCTAACCAACTCACAAGAGCCCACTGTTACATTTTCAGTGTAAGCATTTACACCTTGGAAATCAGCTCCCTGCAAGTTCAGGGCTTGCTTTATTTTGTTGATTTTCTAAACTTAAGAAAATGTTAATGATGCAGATTAAACTTAAAAGTGTATGTGCAAAGAACTTGTTTTTCAGAAAGCCCGATTGTGAAACATTTACCAGCACACTCTCATGTTGTTCTATAGAGATTGCTTGAGCTCGGCAGGAGTGAAATAGAAGGCTCAGGGAATAGATTCATCACCAGACTGAAGATCTTGTGACTATAGGCTAATAATATTAACAACAGCAACAATGAGCTTTTACACGCCAGTTTAAAGTTTGCAAAGTGCTTTACATCCATTATCTCACTGGAGCCTCACAATACCACTGCTTATAAATGTAGGCCTCTGCTATCATAAAAAGGGTTGAGTGCATTAGTTAATTAAAAGCTCCGCATGACCCAACCAAATGATGTGACTTCTGAAAAAGGTTGTGGCGATCTTTGTTCTAGGCTAGACTTATGATTTCTTTAGTATAGAGAACTTTGGGTAAAGAATATTGATGGTTTAAGCAACTTGTTCAGAGTCATAAAACCAATATATCCCAGAGGTAGCATTTGAACCCAAATCTTCTTGACCCCAAGGCTGGCTTTCTATCCTCTATGCCATGGTACCTCCAATGGCTAGCTCGTTGTATTCTATTGCCATGTATTCTCCAGAACAAAAGAGATATTAGTCCTTCTGTACTCTGCTCCAATCAAACCACATATGAAGTATTTTGTTCAGTCTTGGCCACTTCATTTAAGATATCAAGAAAGTGGAGCATATTCTAAAGATAGTAAGCAAAATGATAAAAAGTACTTACAATCATGCCATGTGAAGTTCCATTGAAAATATGGGAACAAGCAGCAAGAAGAAGAAAAAACTTGGTTGTTTTTGTTCAGTCTTCATGTTCAGCTCTTCATGACCCCATTTGGGGTTTTCTTGGCAAAGATAACTAGAGTGGTTTGCCATTTTCTTCTCCAGATCATTATTCAAATGAGGAAACTGAGGCAAACAGGTTTAGGTGATTTGCCCAGGGTCACACAACTAGTATCTGAAGCTGGATTTGAGCTCAGGAAGATGAGTCTTCTTGGCTTCAAGCCTGGTACTCTATCCACTGTGCCACCTAGCTGTCCAGAGGAAAACTTAAGGGGGAGGAATTTTTTTTAGAAATATTTGAAGGACTTTCCTGTAGAAGTGATTTGTTTTATTTTGCTTATGTCCATTGGGTAGAACTAGAGCCAGTGGGTGAAAATTGCAGGGAAGTAGATTTTGGCTCTGAATAAAGAAAAACCTCTAAATAATTTAGAGCTAGATATCTATGAGCTGCCATGAGAATTAGAATGCTGGAAGCTATATAAATCTTATTGGGGTGTTATAAAGGGCATTCCTACTGAGGCAAGAGTAAGATCAGATGATAGCTGGGATCCATTCCAACTCAGACTCTGGGTCCTTAGGAGATTCTAACCCCTGTCACCACAAGCACTCGCTCCCACTCTAGTTTTGTTTTTTTCTCACCTCGGTACTCTATGCTGCCCTCTGCTGTCTCTGGAAGGACCTACTCTTGGACTCCAAGGATAGTCTGATTATCGCAGTGGAGCTGTCCAGTCTGCAGAGGTGATGTAAGCCTGTAGCTCCAAAGGGAGGTCAAAGCCAGAGCTATAAATTTAGAGGTTATTTGTAAAGATACAACAGTGAGAGCCATAGGAGCAAATTGGTCACCAAAGGAGGGAAAATAAAAAGAAAAGGAGATAATGTGAGAGTCTTGAGGGGTGAGAGAAGAAAGAGAAAACTTAGGAGTGGTTAAAAATGGAATAGCCAGAGAGGAAGGAAAAGGAAAGAAAAAGGAGGAGCATGCGGAGTCGTGAAAGCCAAAGGAAGCATATGTGGACAGGAGGCTATGAATAGTAATAACAGCTTATCTTTATACTGTGCTCTAAGGTTTGCGTAGCATCTTTCACGTATTTTATTTGATTCTCACAACAACTTTGTGAAATAGGTACTTTTGGTATTATTATTCCCATTTCACAGATGAAGAAACTGTGGCTCAGGATCAAGACATCCTATCTCTTGGCTCTGGGCATTTTCTCCAACTGTCCCCCATTTCTGAAATGCTCACCCTTCTCAACTCTGCCTCCCAAATTCCCTGGCCTCTTACAAGTCCCAAACAAAATATCTACCTTCTATAGAAAGCTTTCTCAATCCCTCTAAATTCTAGTGCTTTTCCTTTGTGACTTCCTTTTTTGTCCTGTATATAGCTTGTATATATGCATGCATGTGTATGTGTGTATGTATATGTATATGTATTTGCTTGTCATCTCCCCCATTAGATGAGCTCCTTGAAGACAGGGACTGTTTTTGCCTTTCTTTGTATTCTCAGAACTTAACACAGTGCTTAGCATGTAGTAGGTGCTTAATAGATGCTTATTGACTGAATGGCCTTAGTAATTTATCCATAGTAATAAAACTAATAAGTATGGGAAGCAGGATTCAAACCCAGGTCTCCACTGACTTCAATTCTAACACTCCATCTACTAAGATCTATGTGTACGTGTGTATACACATACACACATAAATATATACACATATATCTTTTATACATACATGCATGTGTATATGAACATATATTTATATAAAATGTCATCTATATATATGTATGTGCATATATATGGGTTTTGTGTGTGTATGTGTGTGTATGTGTGCGTGTGTGTGTGTGTGTGTGTGTGTGCCATTTGATCCTCACAAAAACCTTGTAAGGTAGGCACTGTTATTACTCCTATTTTACAATTGTGGAAAATGAGACTGAGATCAGGATCACAAAACTAGTAGATAGCTGGGTCTCAGTTTCCTCATCTGAAAACTGAGTAAGCTGGTCTAGATGCCTCTCTGAGATTCCCTCTAGCTCTGTCTATGACTTTAAATCCTAAGTCAAGGAAGATGAGGAATTGGATCTGATGATTACATGGCCATTGTAGTTGGTCTACATAGGCAAAATGAAGAGCTGACACAAGTAATCCCCCGTCTCCTCCATATCACCCACGCAACAAAAACATATCCACATGTAAATAGCCATTGAAGGGGGCTGGGGGTGGGAAAAGATCAAGATTATCTGAATGGACAGACTCCAAGATCAAAATAGGCTAAACTTCTCAACCTTTTCCCTCAGTTGACCTGTGTAGACAATAGGATAATCTGATATTAGCTTTGGGGGCTTATAAAAAGGGCTCCTCCTCTATGGTGTTACATTGCAAGAATCACCTCTTCTCACTGCTTCCATGTAGTTCTTTTGATTTCTCTTTTCTTAGAGAAAAGGAGGAAATACAGGCCCTAGCAAGGAGCTAATGTAACCTCAAATAAAAGACCTCACTGTTCTTTAAGTCGATCTGACAGTCTAATGGAACTAGAAGAGACCTTGAGAGGTCATATATCGCCCAACTACAAGCCTTAAAATTTCCAACTGCCTGGTAGACATTTCCACTTTATATGCACTTCTGTCACCTCAAATTCAGCATGTCTGAAAGGGAGCTCATGATCTTCCACCACACAAAAACTAGCTCCCCCTCTGGACTACCCTGTTTCTGGCACCATCATTCTCCCAGTCGCTCAAGCTTGAAACCTTGGAGTCATCTCTGACTTCCTCCCCACCCCCAGCCCCAACCAACACACACATTCATAGCCTGTCAGTTCTACCTCTGAAATGCCTCTTACAACTGAACTTTCTTTTTATTCCCCTTTCAGAGCTTTATCATCTTGTGCCTAAACTATAGCAATAACCTCCTGACTGGTCCCCTTACCTGCAGTTTCTACCCTGTATCCCATCCCAGACTCATTCTATCTTGCACATAGTCATTAGAGTAATTGAGGAAGCTGGGTGGCACTGTGATTAGAGTACTGGAGGAGTCAGAAAAACCCAAGTTCAAAATCCAGTCTCAGAAACTTACCAACTGCATAACCCCTGGCAAATCATTTAACTCGTATCTGTAGTTCCAATTTCATCCTCGTCTGTAAAATGGGGATGATAATATCTCAGGGTTATTGTGAAGTCCAAATGAGATAATATTTGTAAAGTGCTCTGCAAACCTTAAAGTGCTATGTAAATGTTAGCTATTATTACCATTAATCATTTATCATCATCCGTCTTCTTTTATTTCTCTTCCTCTTCATCCTCCTCTTCTCCTTATTTTCTTTCTCCTCTTCTCCTTCTTTTCTTTCTCCTCTTCCTCTTCCTCCTTCTCCCTCTCCCTCTCCCTCTCCCTCTCCCTCTCCCTCTCCCTCTCCGTCTTCTTCTTCTTCTTCTTCTTCTTCTTCTTCTTCTTCTTCTTCTTCTTCTTCTTCTTCTTCTTCTTCTTCTTCTTCTTCTTCTTCTTCTTCTTCTTCTTCTTCTTCTTCTTCTTCTTCTTCTTCTTCTTCTTCTTCTTCTTCTTCTTCTTCTGCAATTCAAAAGCATTCAATGGCTTCCCATGACCTAAAAGATATAGTCCAAACTCCTTAGCTTGGCTTGGGGCTTTCAAAGATCTTTTGCATTCTAGTTCCAATCAAACCACTTCGGCTTTATCTAATACTGCTACTACACACAAACTCATTGCAATGATACTGACTTCTCATTATCTCTTGAACAAGTCTTAGGCTTTCTAACCTCTGTACTTTTGCTCAAATTGTTCTTAAAACCTGTAACATCTTCTTTCTTCCACCTATCAATCAATTAACCAACAGTCAAACTTTCATTAAATGCCTACTATGTGCTAGGCTGTGTGCTACATGCTGGGAGTACGAATTAATCAACCTCTGCCCTTAAGGTGTTTTTATTCAATGATTACTTGTCCATACTACTTTGTCCAAAGACCTTTTCTCTTTGCCCCAGTCCAAAATGGCCTCTCATTTCTTTGAATTCCTCTACATAAAGCTTTCAGTAATGGGGAACTTATTCCACTTCATGACAGTTCAAATAGGAAAAAATTCTGCCTTATGTTAGACCAAAATCTGACTCTGCAAATTCCACCTATTACTGTAGTTCTGCTCTGTGAGACTAACCAAGTAGAAGTTGAACACCCTTTCCACAGGACAGCTCTTCAGATATTTAAATACTGCAATCATTTTCTCTTCCCATCCCTCCACCCTCTTGTTCCACCTTCCCTGACCAAATCTTCTCTTCTCCAGGTATCACACACCAGTTTCTTTCAACTGTTCTTTATATTGTCATCTCCAGGCTCTTTATCATCTCAGTTGTCCTCCTCAATATGCTCTAGCTTGCGAGTTTGCTCCCTAAAATGTAATACCCCAAACTGAGCACAATGTCCCCAGCGTTTTTTAGCTAAGTCAGAGGATGTAGAACCATTATCATTACCTTGCTTTGCTCGAGCACTCTTTGTCCGTTAAAGCATTTAAAATTGTGTTAGTTCGGGGCGGGGTAGGGATGCTAGGTCCCTTTATGTTACCTGGCATTAAATTTTCAGGACACTAAAAACACCCTTGGATTTTTTCCACATGAATCTGAGTCTACCACATTGGCCTTGTCAAAGAAAAACCCCATACTTTACATTTTGGGCACAAGGCCAGCATTTATTTATTTAAGTAAATGTTATTTAAATTTTTAAAAATTTACAATTACTTTAAAATTTTTAATTTTAAAAATTAATTTTTAAGAAAAATAATTAAATAATTCTAAGCTTTGTTTGGTTAGAGAAACTCTAAACAGACAGAACTCAATCTTGCCTTTGAAAGTCTCTCTCTAACTCCCATTTTGGAATTACTATTTATAATATTCCTAAACAGACAAAATTCTCCAGTAAGATAAAACCATGGTCCCAGAGACCAAATTTTTACTTCAGTTAACATTTTGATTCATCAAAAAGAATAACTTTCACTTAAAATATTGGTATACCGTAGTAGAGAATCATTTTCTTAAAGCCATTCAACCAGATGAATGGTTGACTTAATCTTAACTAGATTAATGGATTCCTTGTCTAAATCTAGGTACCACTCAATATTTTCCAGAACATTCTTGAACATTTTTCCAGTTACTTAGCAAAAAGTCCCTGGTACAGTTTATTTTTTAACAAAAATGTGGAATTTTACATTTATATCTAGTAATTTTAATTTCATTTCTTTGACCCATCAATGGTCTGTGAAATCTATCATGGTCCTTTTGGATCCTCACCATGGTCTAGCTAATAAGCTAACCCTCCCTCATGTAAGCAGCTAGATGGTGCAGTGGAGAGAGTGTTGCATTTGGATTCAGGAAGACCTGAGTTCTATTCTAGCTTCTGACACTTATTTAGCTACGTGACCCCGGGCAAGTCCCTTATTCTCTCAGCCTCAGTTTTCTCATGTGTAAAAGGGGCATAATAACAGCACCTTGCACGCCCAGGTTGTTGTAAAGATCAAATGAGATAAAATAGTAAAAGTAAATTGCAAACCTTAAAGTGCTATATAAATGCTAGCTATCATGAGTATCTGTAGATACAATAAGTATGCTGCTTGCTAAATGGCATGCTAAGAAGCATGGGGTAGTAGTAATAATAGCTAACATTTACACAGTGCTTACTTTGTGCCAGGTACTATGCCAAGTGCTTTACTATTATTATCTCACTTGATTCTCAGTACAAGCCTGGGAGGTAAATGCCATCATCATCCTCATTTGACAGATGAGAAAACTGAGCCAAACAGAGGTGGAGTGACTTGCCCAGGGTCACACAGCTAGTAACTATCTGAGGGCTCATTTGAACTCAGGTCTTTCTGACTCTAGGCCTGGCATTCTCTCCATTGCACCATCTAGCTGTCTCAATTAGAAAGTACTCTAGACTTGAAGTCTGGAGAAAGCTAGGTTCAAGTCTTGACTCTATATTTACAGCTTTAGTCAAGTCACTCAGTCAGTCAATCAACAAGTGTTCCTTAAGCACATAATATGTGCCAGGTACTGTGCTAAGTACTGGTGATACAAAGGGCTTAGGCTTCCTGGGACTCAATTTCTGCCTCTGTAAAATGGAGACAGTTAATCCTTGCACTTCCATCTTCGTGGGATGTTTGTGGTGAGAGTGATTTGTAACTGTTTAAGCACTATGGAAATGGGAGCTATAATTATCTATGCCTTTACATAAGTAAATACTATCCATATGACTTAGTATTTATTGTAATGACTAGACTGGAAGATCAAGGGAATGTTTTGAACACACTTAGTTCTCCTAATCTTTAGCAAAACTTTTGACATGCCCTCATGCTTTTCTTGTAGGCAAGAGAGATGTTGGCAAGGCTATATGATGGTATAGCTAGGTCTCGATTAGTGCAAGTAACGAATCCCCTAAAGTGGCTGCATGTATTTGAATTCCCACTATTCAAGGTCTTTTTAAAATTTTCTTTTGGAGGAAGGGAGTCAGAGCAATTGGGGTTAAATGACTTGCCCAAGGTCACACAGCTAGTAAATATGTCAAGTGTCTGAGGCTGGATTTGAACCGAGGTCCTCCTGATTCCAGAGCCAGTGCTCTACTCACTGTGCCACCTAGCTGCCCTTCAAAGTTTTAATAATGGAAAATATGGCAATTGTTTCCAGCCCAATAGAAATATGCAATGCGAATGTAATACAACAACTTCAGAGGATTCATTATTTATATTAATCAGGACCTAGCTGCACAATTAAGTAAATTCAAAATTGGTTGAATGGCTGGATGCAAAGATTACATCCAGCATTAGCCTGGAAGGTCTCCAGGGGTATGCCCCAGAGGTTTGTGCTTAGCCATTTTAACATTAAAATTAAACGTTAATTAAGTTAAAAGTTAAATACATTAGCATCAAATGTTAACTTGTTTAACCTTTCGAGGGATGAGTGACATACTACATGATAAAGTCAGGATTCAGAAAGGATTTGACAGACTAAAGCATCGGGTAAAACCTAGTAAGATAAAATATATGAGAGATCAATATAAATTCTTACCCTTAACTTCAGAAAATCAAGTTCAAGTCACAAGTTCAAGTTAAACAGTAGTCAGAAAAAAGATCTGGAGGTCTTGATGAATAGGAAGCGTGATATAAATCCAGTACAATGCGATGTCATCAAAAGTTAATGCAACTTTAGGCTGTATTGGCAGGAATGGTGTCCAGGACTAAGGATTTATTAGTCTTCCTTTACTCTGACCTGGTCAGATCACATCTGGAGTCTTGTGTTCAATTCTAGGTACCATGTTTTAGAAAGGACATTGGTAAGCTTACCAAAGAAGATGATGAAGGGCCTTAAAATCATACCATATGAAGCTCAGTTAGAGGAACTAATGGCATTTGATCTTGTAGAAAGAAAATACAATAGCTGTCTTCAAATATTTGAAGGGCTGTCCTATGGAAGAGGGTGTAGACTTGATGTTTACAACATTCTAACCATTAGAGATAACCAAGACTGTAATGGCCTTGATGAGTAGCAGGTTCTACCTCAGTAAATGTGTATAAGCAACAACTAGAAACCACCCATCGGAGAGAATGTAAAGGTAATTCTTATAATAGGTAGGTTGGAATAGATGACCTCTGAGTTCCCTTCCAACTCAGAAGTTCTCTGATTCTGTGACCCATCTGTCATCCTGACCCTGCGTCCTATGGAAGATGAATTAGATTTGTACGTGTCTAGAGGGGAGCTTGACCTACTTAATCTCTCCCACCACTACGACCTACAGACTCATTCCTGCCCCTGGGGAAGAGTTAGACGAGTTGTCTAGGGTTAGTTAGCAGAGCCATGGCCAGTTTCCATCTCCCCAGAAGAAGAGGCTGGTATGGAGCCACCAGAGATGTAAATCTGACTCTGCTTGCCCTATCTTCCCTACATGATGTGTCTGTCCTACCCACATTTATGATCTTGGTCCACTAATTCTTATTTGTGTCATTTCTAGCTAATTCCATGCCTCTGCCTCTATCCCTTGGAAACCTTCTTACTTGGTTGTTGGAGTGCTCCTCTGAAGGTGTTCTGCCCTCCTTGTTAGTACACTCCTACTTTGCCTATTTCCATGTGATACTCTCGTCTCATATTAAGTACCCAGGTTACTTAGTTGTTGCCTGTGGGACTTTGGCTTATGGGCTTAAGTCACAAGGACCCTGTGGTCTGTCCTTGGAGGACATCATCTCTTGCCCCTTGGACAGAATGGCAGCCCTGGAGTAACTGAGAGCCTCCCCATATTAATCTGGTCTAGTCAAGGGGCAATCATTGCCCTGACCCCTGAAGTTTTCCTACCTAGAGGCAGGAGGCCCCTGAGAAGCTCGATCAGCATCAACCCAGGAGGCATAGTGGTCATGCTCAGCCCTTAGTTTGCCAGCTGCTCTACAACTGAGTAGCCTTATAGCTCCCCGAATGAATTCCTACCATTAAGATTTATGGTTCAGGGTGCAGCGAGGTGGAGCAGTGGATATGGCACCAGCCCTGGAGTCAGGAGGACCTGAGTTCAAATCTGGATCCAGATGCTTGACACCTACTAGTCGTGTGACCCTGGGCAAGTCGCTTAACCCCTATTGCCTTGCAAAAAAATAGTGATAATAATTTTTAAAAATATTTTTGCCCTATTTGTTTTAAATAAGAATTAAGAAGTAAGAATTAGTGCCAAGATCATAGATGTAGGTAGGACAGACACATCATACAGGGAAGATAGGACAAATAATAATAATAATAATAATAAAAAGGTGGCATATTTTTCCAACTCTGGGATTCTATGAACCCTTCTCTGTCCATGGAGATCTCTTCCTTCTCTATACTCCTGCATTACACAGAATCAAGGTCACATAGTTAGCACTTTACTTCATGTATGTCGCTGTTATGTTCCCAACTACATGGTCAGTTCCTGAAGGGCAGTGTCTCCTGTATCCTCCCTCCCCGAGTTTGTCTAGCTTAGTGCTAAGTGGTTGCACAGTAAAATTTTGTTGTTGTTAAGTCACGTCTGACTCTTCAGGTCTCCATTTAGGGTTTTCTTGGCAAAGATACTGGAATGGCTTGCCATTTTCTTCTTCAGCTATTTTACAAATGGAGAAACTGAGGCAAACAAGCTTAAGGGATATATTCAGGGTCACACAGCTAATAAGTGTCTGAGGCTGGATTTGAATCCCTATTCACTGTACCACCTAGCTGCCCTGCACAATAAAATTGTGGAAAGAGAATAAACAGGGTGGATTAGAGTAGGAGCCAAAAGACCTGGATTCGAATCCTGACTCCACTGCTCACCAGTCTACTTCTCAGGTTCTCGGTTTCTTTTATTTGAACAATGATCTAGTGACAGCTGCCATGGCCTGCCTCTCCTACCTCACAGGATTGTCGTAAAGACCAAGAAAGGTAATATCTGTGAAAATGTTGTGAAAGCTAAAGTACTTTATAGACGAGAGAATGTTATGATTGTCCTTCTACAAATACTTGCTGGTTTATTGGTTGATATTTACTCTTCCAGGGTGCTTGGGCTTCTGAGAATGGGACAGAATAGTTGCACTGTATTTTGTGCTTATCAGACCTCAGAGCAGTGTGTTCATTTCTAGGCACTAGGATTTATGTAAAACATGAGTGAGTTAGGTTCTGTCCAGAGAAGACAAAACAGGATGGTAAAGAGCCTTCATCCATGGCATAGAATTTTAGTTGAAGGAACTGGACATGTTTGGTCTAGAGAAAAGAAGTCGAGAGCCAGAGAGGAATGAGGGAGGGTGGGGGACAGGCATGCTGGTTGTCTTCCAATATTGGAAAGGATATCACAGGGAGGATGAGTTAGACTTTCTATTTGGCCCCAGACACCTGAATTAGGAGCAATGGATGGAAATTGTAAAGAGGCCAATTTATGCTTGATGTTGGAGGGGGGGATTAATATTTTGAAATTTGTATTTCAATATCATTGATTTTCTCTGCAATCCTATACAGTTATCCCTCCCACATCATGATTTTCCCCATTGTAGTTTCAATGTAACACAGGTTGGCATAAGAAATGAAGTGGGAATTTTGGGGGGAGTTTTGCAGAAGCCACGGATGACACACAAAGGCCAGCAGATGACATAGAGAAAGTTTAGAAACTAAGAAATGTATAAAACTTATGTTTAGTATTGCGCAATATCAATACCCCATAAAAGAAAAAGAAAAAATTCAGATGACTTCTCTAGTACAAAGGAAGGGCCAGAAATTTTACACAGATTTTCCAGATCACAGACACACTTCTACTTGCTCCTGCCCTGAGACATGAAAGGGATAACTGTATACTTTATTTTGTGCAAATAAAATATTGTTCTGAAGAGTCCATAAGCTTCCAAAGAATGCCAAAGGGGTCCAGGAATACAAAAAAAGTGGTTTAAGAACCCCGAATTCTAGTTCAAGCCCATCATTCTGTAGATGAAGAAACCCAGGGAGCATATGTGATTTGCCCAAAGTCTCCAAGCTAGTTACAGTTTGGAGCTTAGATCTGAGCCCTGGATTTCTGACTCCTAATAAAGTTTCCTTTCTACTATATCATCGATGTCCAAAATGAAACCAGAAATCAAGCTTTGAAAGTCTGTTGGGTTAGCTTTGATAGGGTTGGGGAAAGGGTGTGTGTGTGTGTGTGTGTGTGTGTGTGTGTGTGTGTGTGTGTGTGGCTGTGTGTGGCTGTGTGTGAGACAGACAGAGACAAAAAGAGGTCGAGACAAAAAGAGAGAAGGGGGAGGAAAGGAAAAAGAAAAGAAAGAAAGGAGGGAAAGGGAGAGGGGAGAGGGAGGAAGAGAGGAGAAGAGAGACAGAGAAGAGGGAGTAGAGATGAACAGAGTACAGTTTGTTGTTTGGTTGGTATCAGATTAAAGAGATTCACAGGTGAAGGCATCCCACAGAGCTTGGTTCATTGAATACCTGCCAAGGCATTATGGAAAGTGTTGCTTACATACCACAGGAGTCTGTGATAAAGTGGAAAGGTCAAAAGTAAAGCAGTAGTTAGAAGAGGTTCTGAGTTCATAGCTCACAACCAGAAAAACCACAATCCTGAGGGGAACACTGAGAGTAGAACCAAACAGTGTGGCCTAGGAAGAGGGATGCTTTAGGAAAAAAAACAAGCTCCTTATGTGTTAGACCACTCAGCGTCCCAACTCCCAAGCTCTCTTCTCTGGAGCTGAGAACCAAGAGCAAACACAGTTGGACCAACTCAGATAGGTTGTGTTAGGCTGGATCTGACTTCATGGCTTCAGGATTGCTTGCTGCCTATATTGATGCCAGTTGTATGTGGAGTCCAGAGCTAGGTAGCTATAGTGATGCAGGCTGCAGGTGCACATATCTTCTCTTCTCTACTCCATCCCCTGCCTTCTTCCTGCCCACCTTTGCTGCCCCATCTTCTCTGCCACCTCTCCCTCTCCCAGCAAGTACACTTCCCTTTCCCTGAAAGTAGACATTCCTCACATCTTACCACCAGCCTCCTTTTGTGCTCTAATTTCTTCTTTCTCTCAGCTGTACACGGAGAAGTTTCATGCATAGTACTTATCTCTAGATATACTCTTCCCATGCCCACTCAACAATACCCTTTAGAACAAAAAAATTAAATTTCACTAATTATTAAAAACAATATGTCATTCAATCAGAGGGTTCTCCACAGTAGCAGACCTTAGTTTAGAAGAGAAGCCTCAGTATTCCTGAGGTGCAGATAAGACCAGTGGATTGCATTGGGATGAAATTGGTTCAAAAAATTATTGGGTCTAGATGTGTCTCTGAGCTAATTGCTTTTAGCAGGGGTCCCTAGTCCCCATCAAGGATCTCTAAGCCTTTTAAGTAATAGATCTCTAAATTAATTACCAAAAATATGCCCTGCAATTTCTAAGCTTTGCTGGGATTGTCAGGGAAGAGAGAAACTCTAGGGGGACTCCTATAACTCCTACTCCCTGGGGACTTCTGGTGCCCACACCCCCTTCCTCAGCATTTTCAGAGCATCAGAAACAGGTAGGATTTCATTCCATAGGTGACAGGCACAATACATTGTGCAAAAGCCCTGGATAGGGAAAAGCACAATTTCAACCAGGGGTAGAGAGAGCAAGCATATACTGAAAACAAAAGCTGGCTGATATTGGGATGTCTGTGAAATGATGACATTCAAAGGGCCAGGGTCAATGGGAAACTAGTTGCCAGGACAGAGTTCAGAGCAGGAAAGTTAGCATCAGAGGAAGAAACCAAATGTAGGAATTCCATGGAACTCACCATTTGTCTGATTCAACCTTACTCCCCATAGTTTCATTCATTCTTTTTATCGTAGCTCCATGCACTCCCCCTTTCCAATTCACCATTAATGTACTAGATTGATAATGAACGTAGTGCTGCAATCTTTCCAATGACTCTCAAGTAGCCCTGGCAGAGGAAGCCAAAAGGTGTTTAGTAGTAACCTGAGATTTAAACCAAGTTCTTATGATTCCAGATGTAATTCTTTCTACCACACCATGCTGTCCTGTGTTGAACTGATATAATAGAGTCATGCTCATAACCCAAATATTTAGGTGCCATAGGCCTCAACCTGAAGAGCTGGGAGCCACCATTCCTCCCTAGAACAAGAACCATCTACTGACTTTTTTGCTGCCATTACCTTCTTTATATTTCCTCGGTTCCACATTTTTGGGAGGAATCACATGGATTCTTCTTCTTCCTCTGTGGCTAGTTCTGGAAGCCTAAGTGTTGTTTTATTTTTGTTTTTAAATAATAATTACCCCCTCCAAAGAAATGTAGGGCATGTTATATATAGCAATGTCAGTATCTTCCCACCAAACCCACTCCTGTCAATAATAGGACAGGTCATGTTCAATTTGAATGCCTTCATACAATTTCAATCAATTCAACAGATGTTTGTGGAGGGCCCAGTATTCTCAGAGCCCTGTGCTAGGCCCTGAGAGAACTACAGCATTTAAATAAGACATATCCCTGCACTCCTGGAGTTCAAAGTTTAATAAAGACAAATGGAAAATAATAATGACATTTATATTGATTTATAACTTAGAGAGTACTTTATTGATTTTGTCTCATTTTACCCTCACAAAGCCTAGGTGCTTTTATCATCTCCATTTGTTAGATGATGAAACTGAGGTTGAAAGAGGTTAAGTGACTTGCCCAGGGTCACATAGCAAATAAGTATCTGAGATAAGATTTGAACTCAAGTCTTCCTGACTCTGAGTCTTTCTCCTCTGTGTCACCTAGCTGACTCATGCTCCAAAATAGCGATATGTTATGAGCAATATATAAGAAAGGCATACACATAAGTAATGAGACGAGGACAGGGCGTTAGTCACTAATCGTGTTGTTTAGTGGAAAGGGCGCTGAATTTGGAGTCAGAAAACCTGGGTTCAAATCCCTTGCTCTACTACTTATCATCCCCATGATGGTAGGCAAGTGATTTAACCCATTGGATGCTCTCCATGGTCTCTTCTAACTCTAAATCCTCTCATCTTAGGATGTCCTGGCAAAGGAGGCAGTAGGGTATAGAAGGAGTCCAGGACTTGGAGGCACAACACAGGTTGGAGCCCTGACTCTGTCACCTACTACCTAGGTGAACTTGAGCAAGATGCTTCATTGGAGTAAGAGTGGGGGAGGGGAGACTCAGTTTTTTCTTCTGTCAAATGAGGGGGCTAAATTGCATCATCTCAAAGATCCCTTCAAGCTAAAAACTTATACAAACCTATAATCTGAGCTTTAAAGGTGTTATGTGCCTGATGCCTGTCACTAGGAATGGGAAATAGAAATCTAGGCTAGATCGGACCAGAGCTTTCATTATCACTTAACTCCAAGACGTGTATACTACGTGTGTGCTCTGGAACAATGTAAACCTAGACCCCTGGATGAATACCAACCATCATGAACAAGCTCTTCTCCCACTGAAAACAACTATGGTACAGAGGAAGAGACCTAAGTTCAAATATTGAAAACATTGCAGCTAGGCTGATCTTCCTAGATGTAACCAATATCTTGCACTTACTCCAATCTCTTGCCATATGTTCTTTGGTTCAATATAAGACATATAAGCTAGAATTCTCATTATCCATATCCCTTAAATATCCCAGTAGAAATGCTGGTGCTGTCAGCCACTACTTGGTTCAACTTGTGATGACAACCTTAGTAGGATGGAAACATTCTATAGGAATCTCTTCTTTATCACTGCAAGATCCCACCAGCACTTTCTTCCCTCTCTCCTCTTCCCTCTCCTTCCAACTCTATTCACAAAATCATGGGGGTGGAGATTCAACTGACAAGGAGTCAGAAAGAATGATTCCAGACATTAGGGATACATTCTGAGCAAAAGAATAAGGACGTGTAGGGCATGCATGAGGGGCAGTGACAAGCAGCACCTTGATTTGAGCTGAGAATGTAGAAGATTGTAATATGGAAGAATACGGACTGTAATATGGAAGAAAGCTGCAAAGGCAGTATAATTCCAGATTATGGGTTTCTTTGACTGTCAATCTGAGGAGCTTGAACTTTAGTCAGTAGGCAATAGGGATCCACTGAAGAGTTCTGAGCTGAGGAATTCATGATCAGATCTCTGCATAAAGAAGATGACCCTTGGAAGGACTTGGCGAGGAAAAAGATTAGAACAAGGGTTCTTAACCTGGGGTCCATAGACTATAGGGGCTCCATGAACTTGGATGGGAAGAAATTTCATCTTTGTTTACACTAACCTTTGACTTTCTTATCACTCTAATATATTTCACTTTGTACATTTAAAATATTTTTCTGAAAAGAGATCCATGAGCTTCACCAAGCTATCAAAGGGGCATATGACGTTAAAAATGTTAAGAACCTCTAGATTAGAGGTTAGGTTATCAGACTAGTGTAAGATAAATGAACGACTGTAAGACTATGGCTCCAGAGCTGGAAGAGATATAATAACAATAACTAACATTTGCATAGCATGTACTATGTGCCATGTACTGTGCTAAAGGCTTTGCAATTATTATCTCATTTGATCCTCACACCAACCCTTCAAGGTAAGTACTGTTAATTGGCCCCATTTTACATTTGAGGAAACTGAGGCAAACAAATTTAAGTAACTTGCCAAGGGTCACAGAGCCAGTAAATATCTTAGGATTTGAACTCAGATCTTTTTGTCTCCAGACCCAGATAATCTAATCCAATCCTCTTTTTATAAAGATGAAGAAACAGAAGCTCAGAGAGAGTGATTTCTTCAAAGACAAACTGGTAGCCAATGACAGATGCAGAATCCAAGCCCCCGGCTCCAAATCTACTGCTCTTTCCACTAGACTATGGCGTACCCTGAATTAGGATAATGACAATGGTAATAGAGAAGCAAAGACAGACTGGAGAGCTATTTTGAGGTCAGAATACATAGAATTTCACAACTGATAGTATATGGCGAAGAAAGAGCCAGACTTAGCTAAATCCTTATATCTAGCAGCCAGAGAAGGAATACATTTCAAGAAACAATAAAAGCTAAGTCATTTCACTGCAGATAGCCCCCAGATAGACTGCCATGATGAATATTTATGGAGAACATCATTGATTTATCTGTCCTGGGGTTTGCAGCACTTCCTCAGGTGGTTTACAGCCAAAACAGCTGCAAGGATTCTGGGTGGTTATAATAACAAAATACCACTCTCTTCTCCCATTTAAATAAATACATTTTTCATGAGTTTGTACTTTAAGATAAGAAGACAAAGCAAAATATGCATCCACTTGTCAAAAGTGCAGGCAGAATTGTGCCAAGGTACTAGATGGACTTGAAAAATGCATTGTTTGTGGCAGCCCCCCAAAAGGGGCATAGCCATTTGAAATTTTTTTAAAAAGGGAAAAAAAAAGATTCACTTAAATATAAAAACCTAAGGGTTTTTATTTAATACCTTAAAAATTATGCATGCAAAACACCTGATTGTCTCTGTGTTTGCATTCCCCCAGTTAATGTAGATTACAATCCTTCTAGGCCTTTGTAGATGGTCTTCTTGAGTTACTATGGCAGAAAAGTTAACTATATACCACTTTTTCTTTATGATAAGATTCTACAACCATGAGGTAAGCTGGTTCTGGGACCACAGACACACGGGTCATCATGGGGCTTGTACTTGGAATCCTTCCTGTTTGATAGTACCTTCCAATCTTTGTTCTCTACTGGTAGAGTCTTATGGAATCAAAGATTACCTCTACACCACAGTGAGATGCTGCAAGAAAGGTGTGGCCAGGCAGAGGGTGGGGGATGGAGAATGCGGTGGATAGAAGAAAGTATAACATTTTTTAAATTAAAAAAAAAGACTTGCTGCTATTCTCCCTGGCTTTGTATGAGTAATATGTATTTTTAAAAAAGTGCATTTGTCACTTAAATGGCTCCTACATGCAAGGAATGGCAGGAAGCAGAATGAAAAAGTCTTCCAAATTACAGATTTTTGCCATAAAGATGAAAGATGGTTCCCTATCCCTGTCACCCAATGGCCACTCAGAATTCTGGCTCTATATTGGGCTACAATTGTTTTTTTTAAACTGGTGACTTGAGATCAAACAGGGCATAATGTCAAATTGGGCATGGCGATTAGGGATAGGCGGAATGTACAAGTTGGTAAGGAAGAGTTTCTTTAAGGAAAACTGACCCCAGGTTTAAAACAAATGAGTCTCTTATGCTTGAGATAATATTAAGGGGCAAATATCAAGGGACAATACTAAGGAAGGGGCAAAACATCTCTCACATCATCCCCTGCATGCTCTCCATAAGCCCTTATAAACCAGTGAATGCCTCAGCGTCACTCTCATGAGAAATTAAAGTCCCTTCTGATAACTAAATAGTTTATCTCTATGACTGTTATTTAGCTTTACAGGCCCCAGACTTTACCCTTAGGAATATTTCCTTTTGATTATCCTGGACTACATCTAACAAATTTTGAAAAGGAACAGAAAATCACCCTCAGCTTGCACATTAAAAGAAGCTGGTTCTGGCCAGCACCAACATCCAACAAAATGGTGAAGCAGAAAATGCTTGTCTTTACTTTCTCTTCCCTTCCTTTTGTCTCTCCTGCCAGCCTTCTCTTGTTCCATCTAGTTTCCATTGCCTTGGCCCCTTCTTGAGAGACCTAGTCTGTGTCCCTTTGCAAAGGACCATCCTTTCTTAGGTGGATGTTGAGCCAAGTTGGAAAACAATCACATGTCTGCACATGAAGGAGATAGACTAGAAGGCCTCCAGATTTAGAGATAAAAGTTATGGGCTATGAGTTGTATGAATATTTATATTTTAATAACTTTAAAGTTTTTATAAAGTTTAACAACTTTTTTATAAAGTTTAATAACTTTAATAATTTTTAAAAACAAACAAAAAAATCTTCCCATTAAAGATGCAAAGGAATGAATCCCTAATGCTGGAATTTCAGAAACTTGCAAACTTCAATAGAGAACATGTGAAGGTGATTAGGGGAAGGGGTTCCTCAATACCTTTCAGGTTAATACAATTTGATACCACCAGGTTAATCTTCCTAAGGCACTGCTTAGACATGCAACTCTTCTTTCTGTCCACAGTCTTGCTGGCTCTTGGTTACCTACCAAATAAAGTCTGAACCTTTCAGTTTGGGATTCAAGGTGCTCTGTTGTCTGAATTTTCAGGCTAAAAATATGGGTTTTGTTTAGTATTTCAGTAGGCTGTGGTTGGGCAGCTAGGTGGCATGGTGGGTAGAAGTCAGGAAGACTCATCTTCCTGAGTTCAAATCTGGCCTCAGAAACTTAATAGCTGTGTGAGTCATTTAATCCTGTTTGCCTCAGTTTCCTCATCTGTCCAATGAGTTGGATAAGGAAATGGCAAACCATTCCAATGTCTTTTTGAAGAAAACCCCCAAAGGGGATCACGAAGAGTCAGACACAACTGAAACAACTCAACAGTGACAGCAAACTGTGATAAGAATGCCAGAGTGAGGCAACCAGCAAGACCAACTCAGTGATGAGTCTGTGAGCTCCAGACTAAGGACTCCTAGTGTTTCCTCTGCTGGAGACCAAGATTAGTCTTAAAATCTGAAGTTGGAGGGGTGAGAGAATGAGACCGAGAAGTGGCAGAAAAGTGGCACCAATGGTGAAAGTTAGGGGGATACAGAGGAAGGAAGAAACACTACATGTGGGCTCCGGAACGTGGAAGGAATGAAATACAATGTTCCCTCTCTTGCTTATTCCAACCTCTGAGATGACACAGCCATTTTCTCTTCAAGTTCCAATTGATTCCAATTCAGCAATCAGTGCCATCAATATTAGATGCAGGGGAGCAGGTCTTCCTTTTGCCTCCTCAGCCTTCTGGGAGGCAGAAAGACAAGGCAGGAATTTATCAGCTCTTCTGCCTTCTGGCAGGATGAAATTACCAGAAGACACAGGGACAATCGAAATCCCTAGTACCGTTCCATCTTGCCTTGGTATCACTTTGATAATCTGCATGTAATCTGTGATCTCTCCCTCCTGTGACTCCCTAAAGCATTTCTTGTCTGGATTGTTCATTCACTGGTGGGTGGATATACTGCATTGTCTAAGAATTATTTATGCCTGCATCTTACCTTCTCCACTAGGCTGCAGGCACCCGGAGGGCAGGAGCTGTGTTTCAGATAATCACAATAACCCATGTTTGTATGAGTTTTATGTACACTATGTCACTTGATCCTTATAAAAACCCCAAGAGGGAGGCAGTATATTATTAATGTTAGTATCCCATCTTAATAGAAAAGAAAAACTTTGTATCCTTCACAGTTTCTGGCATTGTTCCCTACACTGAGAAGTTAAATTTCCTCCACTGAATAACAATCAATGAAATTACAGCTTTCATAAGGTCCACCCTGAGGCATTATCAGAGTTGGAAAACCATGGGAAGGGAATTCATTAAGCACAGAACCAATTAATATTTTGAAGTGTGGCTTGTTAGCTGACTGATAATCATTTGTCTAGTTGGGAAGTTTCCGTTGACCACCTCCATCCTAAAGTGTGTGAAATTGCTTGTGCAACAGAGACTGTACATTTATTAAATACCTACTGAGTATAGGGCACTGTGCTAGTCTTCCCTAACCATCGCTACTACTACCACCCAGCTGAAAGTGGTTTTTTTTCCCTCCTCAAATTTTCCAAGAGAACTTTATCTCTATCTCTCTTTCAGCACTATCACATTTTCTTGCATTGTGCTTATCCATATATGAGGCCAGTCCTGCTTTACAGATTGTAAATTCCTTGAGGGCAAGGACAGGGTCATTTTTTTTCTCTTTAGCTAAGCTCAGAATTTTGTACATAGTCATAACAATTATTGAACTTATAATTCAGAATTCTTTGCTAACTGCATGGCTAAAATGTATTTCCTTTATTGATTACATGTAATTACTTTGGAGAAACCTATTGTATATTCTAACTCTGGTCTGCCTCCCAATAGGTAGAACGAAGCAAAGCTTTTGCATAACTTTGGATAAATGGAATCAAAGGATAGACTGTATAGTACAGGGAGGACAGAATAAGAAGTTTGGGAAATTGATATATCTGTCAAACTGTTCTTGAAATTCACATTTGAACCATTGAGGCATACACACCAAGTTTCTCCATGGTATTTAGAGAAAGGTAAAACATTAGAAAATAAAAGATTATCAAAAATTATCCAAGCAAGTAGAACAAGCCTTTTATCATTCTGTCTGGAGGGTATAAATTTTTCCCTAGTATCTGCAACTTAACCATAACCTCATCTAACTATGTTATTGTTCACTTGTTTCAGTCATGTCTAACACTTTGTGATCCTGATGAGGGCACAGTCTCTGGGAACCCCCTTGATTCTGGAATACAGTCTCTGGGAGCCCCCTTGAACTGTCCTTGAATCTTCCAACTGGATCTGGCCTTCCCCTAAGGCCACAAGCC
Organism: Trichosurus vulpecula; assembly: GCF_011100635.1. Taxonomy (NCBI): domain Eukaryota; kingdom Metazoa; phylum Chordata; class Mammalia; order Diprotodontia; family Phalangeridae; genus Trichosurus; species Trichosurus vulpecula. The sequence goes on from NC_050575.1 coordinate 313,301,441, forward strand.
TCACATTATCATTAGGCCCAAATCTCTACCCAGCCTTGCCCTTTGTTGTTCAGCTACTTCCTACCCTTAATCCCATTACCTCACCTTGCCCTCCTTAGACTTCCCCTCAAGACCCTCCCCTAAACCCCTCCTCTAGTCACCCCAGACCACCCCTCAATCCCTCCTACAATCTTTGTGTATATAATCTCCATCTTGCCTCCATGAAGGTGCTCAGATTCAATCTAATTCAGTAGGTTGAATCTGGCCTGCTTGTGGAAACAGGCGTCACAAAGGGGGGGATTTCTTAAGACAGCCCATTATAGTGAATCCCTAATAAACTTTCTCTTTTCCCTTGGCTGAGAAGGCTTGAGTCGAATTCTTTCGGCAGGATCCGGCATGTAGGTATTTTGGGGCCATGGCGGTCACCCCTAGAAACATATGGTTCCCTTACAATCATCATTTAAAAAAACCTCTTCAATCCCTTCTGGGGTTTTCTTGGCAAAGATACTGAAGTGGTTTGCCATTTCCTCCTCCAGCTCATTTTACAGATGAGGAAGCTGAGGCAATCAGGGTTAAGTGACCTGCCCAGGGTCACACAGCCAGTAAGTGTCTGAGGCCAGATTTGAACTCAAGAAGTTGAACCTTCCTGACTGACACTCTAGCCACTGCACCACCTCCCTAGCTGCCCCATCCAACTACAGACCTTTGCAGTAATGTCAAACTCTCTAAGAAGCATGACACAGTACCTATATTTGGACAGTTTTGGCACATTTCATTAACGTCTTGCAATAATTCAAGACACTGTTATCAACCAATTTGGTCAGAGAATTGGCTGCTCCTTAAAATTTTATGTAGAATACGTTCAGGTCTATGGGTAAAACATCTGTCCATTTAAGCTGCACAAGTATTAGCTTCTTTGTTTGAAGACCATTTATCATTCTGCTGCTTCTGTAGAGTCAGGATAATATGGCCCGTGAACATGTCATTAGAGCTACAGTTTCATTTAACAAGGCCTTGCAGTTTTATTTTACAGTTTGTTTTATAAAGTAGGTTCTTCTGTTGCTATTTAGGCAATGTCAGATCTAGGATCAGGAAGAAGAAGGGAGGTGGTTGTAGAGGTTGACATTCATTAAAACCAACCCTCCCCCCCCCAAAAAAAGATTTGGATTTGTATCCTTATTGCTCAGAAGATGTGATGGGTATTTTTTTTTCTTTTTTTTGTTAACCAAGCCTTATTTTACTCCTTTTGGCTTACAGGTACATGGCAATTATCCACCCCCTCCAGCCTCGGCTGTCAGCTACTGCCACCAAAGTGGTCATCTGTGTCATCTGGTCCCTGGCTCTCCTGCTTGCCTTCCCCCAGGGGTACTACTCCACCACAGAAGACATGCCCAACCGAGTGGTGTGCATGATTGAATGGCCAGAGCATCCCACCAGGGCTTATGAGAAAGTGTAAGTAGAACAGCTTCTACATTGGAAAGTGCTGTGAAACATGTTTCTTTCTAGATTGCCTCTTATTTTTCCTTTTCCTTTGGTCTTCGTTTCTTCTATAACCATCATAAAACAAAATTGGTTAAATGCCTGATACAATTTTCCACACAGAGCCAGATATAATTCTCTATGCTGACTGTGCCTAAGGCTATCCTTGATCCCTGCCTTCCAGCAATGAATTAAGCTGAACTAAATTTACTTCCTTTCAGTTTTCTCATTTGTAAAATGAGGAAATTAAACTGAATTATCTCCTAGGTCTCTGCCAGCTCTGACATTCTTTGGTCTGAGCTTCTCTGTGATTTTATGTATTATTTCTGCATGGAATAGGGTTGGGCATTACTCTCATTCCCTCAGTGCTCTGATTTTTCCATCTAAAATGTCAGCAGGGTATACCAAAAAGAGTGCTGGCCTCAAATTTCTCCCAGACAAAAGGCCTACTAGGTATGAGTCTTGGCTCTGTGACCTTTGTGGCCCTAAGTCGTTTCATTCCTTTAAAACCTCAGGGTCATCATCAGTAACATGGAGTTAATAATAGTTGTGCTGACAATCTCCAGGGTCACAAAGATCAAATGAGATGGTGTATATGAAACTCTATTCACATATAAATTATTCTCATTCTCAATATTTTAGATGGATACCGGGCCCAACTCAATATCTACTTGTACCGCCAGCTGGCAGTACAAATAGACAACAAGCTGGTCCCAGAATCATGCAGAAGGAGTGGAGCAGGCTGGATTTCTTTCAAGAAATTGAAATGCTCCTTTAATGGCCCCAAGTTTTTTCCAGAAACAAAAGCCTATGCTTTTAATACCAATATTCTACTAGCGTTATATGGTTCTGACACCTTCTTGGAACAGAATAGTCTCTAAAGGACTGCCAATGAATATCACACAGAGGGCAGTGGAGGGATGGGTGGTGGAGACGAGCAAGTGAAAATATACAAACAATGAAGAACTTTAAAGAAAAACAAGTAAAAGATCATCAGAGAAATTTATGAAAGAGAAGATGGGCTGGTCAGACAGGAAGGGTGAAGGATTACAAGTGAAGAACCTAAATACTCATCCAACATCCCCACGATGTTAAGAGAAATGAGGTAGCTTTCCTGTCTCTGATTTATGAGGATATGGACAAGATTCTTATAGAATAGGCACCCATAGATGAGCTGAAATCTACATCTGGGGCGGAGGGTAACATCCAGATTGATGAAATCAGTCAGCCCCTCCACAAGCATTTATCTAGTGCTTATTATGTGCCAGGCACTGTGCTAAGTGACAGGAATACAAATTCAGGCAAAAAGACAATCCTGTCCTGAACTTAAGGAGCTCGAATTCTAATAGAGAAGATAGCATGTAAAAGGACGCCAAAGGGATGAAGGGGAAGGTATCCAACCAGCGATGTGGAGAAGTCTGGAATATCTACTTAGAAACAAAGAAATGACTGTCCTGGGCACCCACCTTAAATAGAGGTTGTGGGAGGAGCCATCCAATCAGAAGGAGGGGAAGCAGGGATTGTAGATAATCTCAAGTATGAATTCCAGAGCTGAAGTGATCTTCCAGGGGAAATCACAGGATTTTATTATTATTTTTTTTATTTAATATATTTAGTTTTCAGCATTGATTTTCACAAGAGTTTGAATTACAAATTTTCTCCCCATTTCTACCCTCCCCCCCACTCCAAGATGGCATATATTCTGGTTGCCCTGTTCCCTAGTCAGCCCTCCCTTCTGTCACTCCACTCCCCTCACATCCCCTTTTCTCTTTCTTTCTTGTAGGGCAAGATAAATTTCTATGCCCCATTGCCTGTGTATCTTATTTTCTAGTTGCATGCCAAAAACTTTTTTTTTTGTTTTTGAACATCTGTTTTTAAAACTTTGAGTTCCAAATTCTCTCCCCTCTCCCCTTCCCACCCTCCCTCCCTAAGAAGTCAAGCAATTCAACATAGGCCACATGCGTATCATTATGTATAACCCTTCCACAATACTCGTGTTGTGAAAGACTAACTATATTTTGCTCCTTCCTAACCTAACCCCCTTTGTTGAATTTTCTCCCTTGACCCTGTCCTCTTTCAAAAGTGTTTGTTTTTGATTACCTCCACCCCCATCTTCCCTCCCTTCTATCATCCCCTCTTTTTTTTAATCTTCTTCCTTTTTTCCTGTGAGGTAAGCTACCCAAATGAGTATGTATGGTATTCCCTTCTCAGGTCAAATCTGATGAGAACAAGATTCACTCATTCCCCCCTCACCTGACTTCTCTTCCCTTCCTACAGAACTGCTTTTTCTTGCCACTTTTATGCGAGATAATTTACCCCATTCTATCTCTCCCTATCTCCCTCTCTCAATATATTCCTCTCTCATCCCTTAATTTTATTTCTTTTAGATATCTTCCCTTCATCTTCACCTCACCCTGTGCCCCCCTCTCTCTATATATATATACACATACATATATACATACATATACACTCACATATACATATATACACATATATGTATATACATATATATATACATATATATATGTATATATATATATGAATATTCCCTTCAGCTACCCTAATACTGAGGTCCCATGAATCATACACATCATCTTTCCATGTAGGAATGTAAACAAAACAGTTCAACTTTAGTAAGTCCCTTGCAATTTCTTTTTCTTGTTCTTTTTCTTGATTACCTTTTTATGCTTCTCTTGATTCTTGTGTTTGGAAGTCAAATTTTCTATTCAGCTCTGGTCTTTTCACTGAGAAAACTTGAAAGTCCTCTATTTTATTGAAAATCCATATTTTGCCTTGGAGCATGATACTCAGTTTTGCTGGGTAGGTGATTCTTGGTTTTAATCCTAGCTCCATTGACCTCTGGAATATCATATTCCAAGCCCTTCGATCTCTCAGTGTAGAAGCTGCTAGCTCTTGGGTTATTCTGATTGCGTTTCCACAATACTCAAATTGTTTCTTTCTGGCTGCTTGCAGTATTTTCTCCTTGATCTGGGAGCTCTGAAATTTGGTGACAATATTCCTAGGAGATTTCTTTTTGGGATCTATTTGAGGAGGCGATCTGTGGATTCTTTCAATTTCTATTTTGTCCTGTGGCTCTAGAATATCAGGGCAGTTCTCCTTGATAATTTCTTGAAAGATGATATCTAGGCTCTTTTTTTGATCATGGCTTTCAGGTAGTCCAATAATTTTTAAATTATCTCTCCTGGATCTATTTTCCAGGTCAGTGGTTTTTCCAATGAGATATTTCACATTGTCTTCCATTTTTCCATTCCTTTGGTTCTGTTTTATAATATCTTGATTTCTCATCAAGTCACTAGCTTCCACTTGCTCCAATCTAATTTTTAAGGTAGTATTTTCTTCAGTGGTCTTTTGGACCTCCTTTTCCATTTGGCTAATTCTGCCTTTCAAAGCATTCTTCTCCTCATTGTCTTTTTGGAGCTCTTTTGTCATTTGAGTTAGCCTGTTTTTTAAGGTGTTGTTTTCTTCAGTGTATTTTTCAGTATTTTTTGGGTCTCCCAAAACATTGACTTGTTTTTCATGGTTTTCTCGTCTCCTTCTCATTTCTCTTCCCAATTTTTCCTCTACTTCTCTAACTTGCTTTTCCAAATCCTTTTTGAGCTCTTCCATGGCCTGAGACCAGTTCATGTTTTTCTTGGAGGCTTTTGTTGTAGGCTCTATGACTTTGTTGACTTCTTCTGGCTGTATATTTTGGTCTTCTTTGTCACCAAAGAAGGATTCCAGAGTCTGAGACTGAATCTGTCTACGTTTTCGCTGCCTGGCCGTATTCCCAACCAACTAACTTGACCCTTGAGTTTTTCAGCAGGGTATGACTGCTTGTAGACTAAAGAGTTCTATGTTCCAAGCTTGGGGGGATGCACCAGCTCTGCCACACCAACACTCTCCCCAAGAACCCCCAACCTGGACTGGGCTGAGATCTTCAGCAGGCTGTGCACTCCTGCTCTGATCCGCCACTTAATTCCTCCACCAGGTGGGCCTAGGGCCGGAAGCAACTGCAGCTGTACTTCTGTAGCTGCCCCACCTCCACTGCCCCCAGGCCCCGCGAACTCCTTCTACTCCCACAGCTTTTCCCACTAACCTTCTCTGTTGTCTTTGGTGTTTGTGGTGTTTGAGAAGTCTGGTAACCGCTGCAGCTCACTGATTCAGGGCGCTAGGGCATGCTCTGCCCGGCTCTTGGTCTGGTTGGTCCATGCCGCTCATGCTGGGCTCTGTTCCGCTCCACTCTGCTCTGCTCCCAGCTCCGTGCAGGATAGACCTCACCCAGAGAGACCATCCAGGCTGTCCTGGGCTGGAGCCCTGCTTCCCTCTGCTCTTTTGTGGGTTCTACAGTTCTAGAATTGGTTCAGAACCATTTTTTATAGGTTTTTGGAGGGACTCGGTGGGGAGCTAACGCGAGTCCCTGCTTTTCAGCCGCCATCTTGGCTCCGCTCCTCTGACAGGATTTTTTTCTAGAAAGAACTTTGGGAATCATGTGGTACATTTCTTTACAGATAAGGCAATTAAGGTCCCTAGATATTAAAATGGCTTACCAATAAAAATCACACCGCAGCGAAGCAGGAATCCAAACCCAAATCTTCTCAATCTAAATCCCATTCTCCTTCCCCCATTCTATACTTCTACACTATAAGACATGGTCCCTTCTTTTGGTGTTTCTAGCCCTTTTTGAAAATCAAGACACATGCTCATATTAGAGGCAGCATGGAGTAGTGAATACAATATTGGACCTGGAGTCAGTAAGACCCGGATTCCAAAGCCCATTCACACTCTTACCAACTGTGTGATAAGGAGCAGCTAAGTTCAGCTCTCTGAGCCTCAGTTTCCTCCTCTGTAAAACAGGGGATAATGATAGCACCTACCTCATAAACCAGGAGGATTGAATGAAATAGTGCATGCAAAGCACTTTGCAAGTCTAAAAACCTTATAGTAATATAATACAACTAAAAATGACAATTCAAAGCAGATAATTCACATATAGAAGACTGATAAGAACCAAGAAGACCTTTCCATTCAGAGCCTGAACTACTAAATCTGTGACTGGCTAGAATAGTAGGACCCAGATCAAGTGTCCTTCTAAGTCACCACAGTAGACGTCCCAAAGTCTTCTTGACTCACAGAAAGGATTTAATGGGATCATTAAGAAATTATTTGAGAGTTTCTTTTGTTAAGTTCAACTCAGACCCACTAGGCAGCTCTCTTTTTTCAAAGTATACCGACAGCTAAAAGGTCCAAGCAGGCAGTGTTCAGTTTACCTTATATGGCTAAAGGGATTGGAGTAGATGATCTCAGAGTTGCCTGCCAACTCAGAATCTTTGATCCTTGACTTTGGTTAGGGCTGATCATGGGCTTTCGAGCTTCAGAAAAGAGGCTCAAACTGGTTCTTGACAGTGTTTCTTCAAACTTTCCCACCACTCCATTGTGACAATTAAAAAGGTTCGAGAGACATAGTTTCTGGGTAATTTAATCATTTTATTAATAAGGCCAGCACATTATTAATAAAAGCATGGTCATTTGGCCTCTTTCTTGGACCAAAGACCTGGCGGTGGTGGGCTCACAGTTCATATACCCTTCAAAGAGTGGGTGTTCCTGAGGGATGGCAATCAACTCTGATTGGATAACACTATGGAAAGTGAGCTATATTAAAATGAAGGGCTCAGAGTGACATCATATCACCCGTGGGCAGAGAAACTGTCTCTTTACCAGACCACCTACAGCTTTGGGCTATCTATTCAAAGAATGTATACTCCACCTAAGCCTGAGCAGAACACAGTAGCTTCCACCAGGATGGGGTCTTGAACAAGAAAGTTAGTCCAAATCTCCTTATCAGCAAATGTCCTTCAAGGGACTGAACTTTTAAAATCAGGACTTTGGAAGAAGGGGAGAGCTTGGAATCTCTCTAAATTACTGGCCATTAATAATAATTTCTCTCACCATTAATGTGTGGTGGGAATCTATCTTCTTGTAGGCTTTAGAACTAGAAAGTGAAAGGTTATCTAGTCTAGCCACCTCATTTTATAGGTACTACTCTAATACTCTGTTGATCAGAGAAAATTGTTAATAACCATATTTCCTTCTTAGAATGTATTATACACACACATAGAAATAGACATAGATATATGGATATAGATAGGCATAGATAATATAAATAGACATATAGACACATGTCTAGATAGAGATAGAGGCATAGATATAGGTGATGTGTATAGATAGAGATAGAAAAAATTTGGGGGGGCGGGGAGGAAGGGGATATAATGGACGACAACATGGCATAGACCAGTGGTGTAAAACTCAAATAGAAACAGGGCCACTAATTCATGCATAAGGATGCCTAAAGCCACATCATGACTTAGAAAATGACATTAACATTACCTATGTTCTATTGTATTTTTATTTATTTATTCAATATTTCCAAGTGACATTTTAATCCAGTTTGAGTTGCACTTAGGAGTGTTGCCCTTCATGTGACCTTGGAGTGAGTAATATCTGGGTTGAAGTCTTGCCTCTGCCACATACTAAATGTATAACCATTGACATATCACTCTTAGTGCCCCTGGCAAATCTTTAAGACTAGAAGTTGCAAAAAAGTTTCTGACCTATATCCACAGGAGTATTTCCCTTAACTGGTAAAATAAATGAAAGGGCAAGAGGGGAAATGGGTGATACCACAAATAAAAACCTACATTTCTGTAATTCTTTAATGTACACAAAGCATTTTCCTCACAAGCACAGTGTTAGGTAGGTAGTAGAATAGGTCTTATTATCCACATTGTACAGAAGAGGAAACAAGTTCAGAGAGGTATGGACTTGCCTGTGAACACACAGTTAGTGTCCAAGGCAAGATTCGGACTTGGGCCTCTGGACTCCAAGTTCTAACCTCTCCTACGTCACACTGTACATAAATAAATCAGTTAACAACCAGGTGAGCAAATGCTGAGGCTAAGGAATGCCCCTGAGACAAGAAGAGTGTTTTCAGATGAAACCAGCAGAGTTAGAAACCAGTGGCTGACTTTCCAGTCTAATGTGTGAATGAAAACCTGATTTCTTTTGTCATGTATTCAGTCTCTTTTTTTGTTGTGAACTTAGTCATCATCAGCAGCAGCAGCAACAACAACATACATACACGCACGCGCGCACACACACACACACACACACACAGCTCTTATTGGGTTTTTTTGAATATTAAAATGCTAGCTTTCCAAACTCCTCTGGACCACCTCTCTTACAAAAAGCAGCATATCTGCACTTTTCAGGATAGGCGGATAGGCGGTTTATTCAGATGGTGGCGATTGATATTCTCCTCCTCACTGCCCACTCTCTTTTATGACTGTTGCCCAGAGTCCCCAGTGTCATCACTGTAACTGATTCAAAGCAATTGGTGCAGGAAAGAAAGGCACTGGGAGCATCCATAGCTAACAATGCTGCTAAGAGAGCAGATCCTTCCACCCGGCATACACAATGCCTGACAAAACCTGCTGCCCAGAAAGGAACTCATTACCAAGCCTGCAGTGGCTTTTGGAGGCAGGAGAAAACCAAGGGAGTGTGATTAATGAAGTGCAATGAATGACGGAAAGAGGAAAAGCAACACATGGGAATCATTCTTTCATTCCCAAACACCCGCCCTCCCCCAAATCCGGAAGATCTGCGCATTGCCCTGTTGAATATATCAAAAGCCTTGTGGATAGCAGGCACTTAATGCTGATTGAATGGATACATATTTATAGGGTAGTGGCATAGGATTAGGTGTGTGCTGGGGCCAATTCAAACCAGCTTACGAGGGCTGATTGTTAAATTTTCATTGTGAATAACAAGTTGTACATAATAGATTTTCAGTTTTATGTGCAATCATCTTTTTTTTTAATTATACTATGTTATGGAAATGCTTGTTTTGTTCCATAAATTAAAACTAAAATTAAAATTAAAAAAATTTCATTGTGAGCATTTATACCTTGTCAAATGGTACAAGTCAGGGCTTGATTTAGTGTTTTGTTTATTGTTATAGTTATGAAAATAATAGAAAAAATATTAATAATGCAGGTGGTGTATGATAAAGACATCTTTTCCCTCCTTCCCACAGAGCTGGTTGTTAAACATTTATCAGAATATCTTCTGTGTGGGATCATGGAATTTTAGAGCTGGAAGGGGCCTTAGCATAACTGCATTTTAAGGTTGGCAAAGCACTGTACATGTGTTATCTCATTTGATCCTCATAAAACCCCTGTATGATAGATGCTATTGTTATCCCCATTTTCCAGAATCATACAGCTAGTCAGTGTGTGAGGTTGGATTTGAACCCAAGTCCTCCTGACTCCAAGTCCAGCACTGTCCTGGCTCAGTTACACCAATTTGTGTTGATACAGCCCCAAATCATGGCTACATGCAAGAACCAATGAGGAGCCTCTGGTCATGTATATATTTTAGCTAGGGGCAAGATCATGTATCTTACTGTATTGGAAATCAAGATGGGCTCTTAGCACTTACTCAACCAAGTGCCCTTGAAGAATTTGGCCTTTGTTTCCTTGATTAAATTAAGAGTCCTTAATGATCTCCTTGCCTCAAGGGAAAGTCTACTTTACATGGGTTTGAGAGACATGTTTGTGACATCAGAGGCTTTTAGACCACCTGGGTTTAAGTCTCATTTTTGTGACAATTTTAGGTCATGTGGGTGAGATGCAGGTGTGACTCACCTTTGACCCTGAACAAGCTATATAAACACAGAGGTTTGCTTTCTCTTTTGGAGCTCTGAGCCACAACAGGAGTGGCACATGACTCTGAGCCAGCCATTGTTGAGCTCCGGGCTGAATTCAGATATTGATGGTTCCTTGGTAACTAGTAAATGGTAAATGAAAGGGCAAGAGGGGAAATGGGTGATACCACAAATAAAAACTTACATTTCTATAATTCTTTAATGTATATAAAGCATTTTCCTCACAAGATCAGTAGATAATGACCACCATAATCTGGATTAGGTGATAAATTTGGATAGCATAAACCTCAAAGAAGGAGAGGTTGTCGAACAATGGTGCCAGAGGAAGAGTCTGGATGTGGTAGCAAAGAATATTCTAACTGTCCAAAATGCCCAGTGAGCCCAAGGAATGAGAGAAAGTCTAGCCAGTGTGAGAAAGGGTAGTGTCATCAGGAGAGAGCCAGAAGAAGGAAGCTGTGAGACAGAAAGTCATACAAAATGATACAGTTTGTTAATTATGGAGCAGGCTTCCCATAGGGCACAGAGGAAGGTGTGGACAGATCTAGGATGGGATATTGCTTGGGTCGAGGAGGTGGAATTGAGGTAGATTGTAATGGGAAAGCAATCTGTTGGATTTGGGGGAAATGTTTTAGTAGCTAGTGGTTCAGTATCATTGGGATGAGGAAAGTATAAGGGGTTGGGAGCCTAGGAATCCTTGAAGAATGAGTTCTGACAGAATGTCAGTAGATGGAGAGAGGTGTGTTGAGGGAGGCAGGTGATTAGATTACTCAAAGTTGTCCCTTAAGCCCCAATCTTGTTATACACAGGTATTGTATCCTGTGAAGCCCTGAGAGGTCAAGGCAAGAGTAGGAGGAAGTATGGCCTAGGGAGTCTGGGAGGCAGAAAGCAGGAAGTTATGCACCCCTGCCACCCCCACCCCCACCCCCAACCCATCCTCTCAAAACACAATCAAAGAAGAAAAGAGTTTTCAAGGAAGAGACAGCAGTGTTAAATTCTTCAGTGAGGGAAATGTCATAAAACTGTCTAAAAAGAAAACCTTCTATTCTGAAAACAACATTGATTTTAATTATACTTAATTTTACAAATGAGTATGTGCTGTGTAGCATTCTAGCAAGGTTGATATGTCTATCAGAAGTGATGCAAATAACAGGCTACTCCAGATATGAGAACTCGGAAAATTAGTGCTTCAGAGCCTTACAAGCTAAGAATAGGTCTTTCTCTAATCTCCTGCTTAAGTCTACCCAATTCCAGTAGTCCACCCAGCACTAAAGGTAATAGGGACACTGACTGAAGGTACATTACTGAATGTTGCAAGAGAAGGCCAAACAACACCCCCATCCCAACACCCCCCCACCCACACACATACACGACTTTATTTTTACAGCATAAAATGATAAAACCTTTGCTAATGTGACTTCTCCAGATGCTTGTCCATTCACTCCATCTGCCTCCTCCATTTCCTTTAACTGGAATGGTCTTTATCCTTTATAGAATTCTGTACTGGGGATTAGTAGGAGCCCTGACCCTGGTCACTTCCTACTTTTACTAATGGAGAAAATCAGGCTAAGAGCTCTAAGCCTAGAGCTTTCAGTAGACAAAGCTTCCTGGTCCCATAGGGTTGACCTACCTTATAATTCCTGGTATTTGCAGAATGTGTGATTATAAAGAAACCATTAGAAAATGGAAAAAGGGTTTTTTAAAAAAATTTCACATATATGGGAAGAAATTTAAGATGAATACATGGTGGTTAGAAAAGGCAAGACTAAACAGTTTTTCAAAACTGACCCTTTGGGCCAATGGCAAAGTAGGGGAAGATCCTCCCATATCCCCTTTCCTTCCCTTTTCTTTCTTTCATCAATTTCCCCCAAACTCTGAGGCACCCAAAGCTCTTTATGCTGTCTGAATCTCAGGTCAGGTTTCTACTCTCGCTCTCTTCATCAAATCATTCCCATTGAGAAATGCTAAGAAGTGAATACTTTACCATCCTCAGGGAATTTGCATTTTATAAGTGCATACCTGGAGAAAAACTGCTTGACCCAAAGAAATTTATCCATAACGGTAGAATTTCAAGTCACTACCAGGGAGATGCCTTATATTCAAGGCTTGTCTTTCTGCCCACCAAATACCAGTTCCACAATGAAGACACATAACAAAGAACAAAAATATCATTTATTCAAATCAATAAAACAGAAATCAAGAGGAAGTATATGTAGGAAAATATATAGTAGACAATACAGAGTAAAGGAACTCTTCCATTGGGAGAGGGGTAACTCAGCTCAACCAAGAGAGAGTCACAGACCTCGCTTAAAGGGGAAATTCCCTGAAGTCTCTAGTGTAGCAAGCTGGGGTGTGGGGTGTGGGCAGGGAGAGGCCCATGATGGAAACTGCCCACTCCTCTCATGTTAGCTTCTTCCCAGAGTCTTATTCTCCCTTCAGCAACCTGAAGTGGGGTTGGCATCATCCATCTTCTCTCTCTCAAAGCTGGAAGCTAGAAGTGCCCAAAGCTACTGCAGAGCCCAAAGGAGCCCCAAGAGAATGAACAAAGTTCAAAGAGCTCAAATAGAGATGAGGAGACTGAAGAGATTCTCTCCAACTCTGCTCTGCTTCTCATGCAGGGGTGGAGCATTGATCTGCACCAGTGAGGAAAGAGTCCCATACTAATGGGCTTTGGGACTTACATTACATTCACATATAAATATGTACACTTACTAGCTGTGTGGTCTTGGTCAAGTCATTTAACCTTGTTTGCCTCAATTCCTCATCTTTAAAATGAGCTAGAGAAGGAAATGGCAAACCACCCCAGAATCTTTGCCAAGAAAACCCCAAATGGGGTCATGGAGAGTTGGACAGGACTGAAAAGCAAGTAAAATCTTATTTAATCCTCACCACAACCCTATGAGGAAGGTACTATTACTAACTCATTTTACAGATGAGTAAATAGAGGCTGAGGTAGGTTAAATGACTGGGTCAGGGTCACAAAACTAGTAACTGATATGTGACTTGAACTCATATCTTCCTGACTCCCAGGCAAGAGCTCCTCTACCCACTGTTTAACCTACCTCTAATCTGAAGTCCAGGTATACCATGTCTATAGCATTTTCCAGATCTACTGGTACAAGAATATTGTCCAGAAAGAGGCAGGGGATTGGAAGGAGGTGGGATTTTCCTCTGCTGAAGTATATGAAGAGAGGAACATTCTCAAATGCAGGCTATGACATAGTTTCCTGTTCCCTAAAGGAAGTTCAAATGATTATTTTTTTTTATAATACCGCATTTATGGTTCAACAGATTGGGATGAATTCACAGATTCAGGGGCACTCCTCCTTGAGCTATATTCTTGGGGTTCCATGGTTCACCCCATAGAAGCTGTTTTACTTCTTTCAGATTTACATTCATAATGTTTAAAGTCTAGAGGATAGGTGCTTTATATTTTTGTTGATTGAATAAAGACCCTAGGGCGTGGAACTATTCTAATGAACATTTTACTCCTTGTTGCAGTCTAGTTTGTCTTTGTGGTGAGATTGAGTTTTTCAGGCTTCCATATCAGTTTGGTCTGTGGTCCAAACCAAAGAAACCATAGTCTTGCTCATTGAAAGTTTCTCCAGCTCAGTCAAGCCACACTCCCAAATGGAATTCCTTTTCTTCAGGCTTTGTCTTCACCCATGGGTTTCCTACTTAGTAGCCGAATTTAATAAGAAGCCAAAGAATGTCATGTCAGTTAGAAGTTATCTAGTCTAACCTCTACCTGCACAGCATCACAGGATCTGGAAGGACTTCACAGGCCATCCAGTCCATTCTATACATGAACAAAAGCCCTCTATGATAAAAAGTAAAGATGATGAAACTTTACGGTTTGCAAAGCACTTTAAACATATCACATGGGGTCCTCACAACAACCCTGTTAGGTAAGTATCATTGTTATCCCTATCTTTCAGATGAGGATACTGAAAATGAAAGAGGTAAAGTGATTTGCCCACACAATTAGTAAACGTCTAAGGACGGGTTCAAACCCAGGTCTTCCTGATTCCAAATCTACCATTGCCATGCAAATGATCGTCTAGCCTTTGCTGTAGACCTCATGTCATAAGAAATCCATTGCCTCCCAAGGCTTCCTAATAGCTCTAATTGTTGGGAAGTTTTTTCTTATGTGGAGCCTAAAACCCCACCCTATTCACGTAGTTCTTAAAATTAGTACCTAAAAAGCATTGAAAAATTAGCACCTTAAAAAAAAAACCTAAAACCAAACACAAAATATTCCAAGTGCAGTACGATCAGGACCAGGGTTAGTAGGACTATCATTTTACTAGTCTAGATACTGCCTGGCCTTGCAACCTACCATTGCTTCAGCTTTTTTGGTTGCAATATCACAATGCTGGCTATGTGAATCTTAGAGTCAACTAAAACTCTCAGATCTTTTGCAGAACTGCTGCTTCACCACACCTCCCTCTTCTGTACTGGTAAAATGATGTTTTTAACCCAAGTAGAAGACTTTACATTTATGTGGCAATATATCATGGATCTATGACTTTCTTGGCATGGCAACTCTCTCCAATGAGACCGATCTATAATTTAGTAGATAGTCTTAGATATTTGCCTGAGCCTCAGACAGGTTAAGAGGCTTGCCCCTGGTCATACTTGTAATCAGTATCCAGCCTGAGTTTTGAATTTAGGTGTTCCTAATTCCAGGTCCAGTACTCTGCTTCAACAGGGTGCCTTTTTATTATTTCGATTATCCCTATGAAGTTTGATAGGGATGTTTAGTAGACATCTTAAACTTAACATGTCCAAAACTGAAATCATTATCTCTCCCCTTAATACTCCTCCCAGCCTACTAATTTTCCTAATACTGTAGAGGGCAACACCATCCTCCCAGTCCCTCAGGCTCACAACCTAGGAGTTATCCTTAACTCATCAGTATCTCTTACCTCCCCATATCCAATCTGTTGCCAGGGCCTGTCTCTTTCACCTTTGCAACATCTGTCAAATAACACGACCATCTGTCCTCTAATACTGCTATCACTCTGGTGCAGACCCTTATCATCTCATGTCTGAACTACTTTAATAACCTTCAGGTGGTGTCATAGCAATTAGATTTGAAGATCTTTCCCACCACCCATTAATAGGCCATGTGACCTGCTTACATCACAGGAAGCCTAAGGTACATGGTGGGAGGAGCTTCCTAACAGGAAAAGGAAGCTATGTCACAAAAAATGCTGAAAGAGAGAGAGAGAGAGAGAGAGAGAGAGAGAGAGAGAAACATGTTATGGCTGCTAATGGCTGCCCTTGTGATTGTTAGAACTGAACAGGCCAACTTAGCTGTAGTGTGTTTGTTTTTGGGAAGACCCCAGCAGGGGGTCAGAGAGGTTTTGGGATGGTGAGTCTTCATGTTGTGATATTCCGTACTGAATGTTTTGGGTTCCTTGCTGTTATGATGAAGTGGACTGACTGGCTGTGGGAGCTGAGCATTTGGTTATGGGATATGGTTCTCTGGTGTCTGAATAAATGGTTTACTTCTTCTGCCTTCTATGTAGAGAGTCTCGTATACTTTGTGATACAGAACTACATAGGCATTTTGACAATTATCATTTACATCGTTATTATTGCCTTACTGTTTCAGATGGGTCTGCCTATTTCAAGACTCTCCTCACTCTAATCCATTCTTCATTCAGTTGCCAACATGATTTTTCCTAAAACACAGGTCTAACCATTTTACCTCCACTCAATAAACTCCAGTGATTCCTTATCACTTCCAGGATCAAAATGTGTTGTTTGGCATTCAGAGTACTCTCTCTCTCTCTCTCTCTCTCTCTCTCTCTCTCTCTCTCTGTCTCCCCTCCCTCCTTCTTTTTCTCCCTCCCTCTCTCCCCACCCATCCCCCTATCTCTGTCTCTGTCTTTCTGTCTCTCTCTCCCTTCTCTCCCTTGCACCCTTCACCCCTCTGCTTCTGTCTGTCTCTGTCTCTGTCTTTCTGTCTCTCTGTCTTTGCATGTGTCTCTCTCCCTATCTGCTTCTCTGTCTCTCTCTCTCCCCCTCATAGACACACACACACACTCCAGTTTTCTTACATCTTACTCCCTGTCATTTACTTTTCTATCCGATGACACTGGCTTTCTTGCTGTTCCACAAAAAAGACACTACATCTTGTGGCTTCAGGCTTTTTTATTAGTCTTTCTTGGTGCCTGGAATTCTCTCCCTCGTCATCTCCACTGCCTGACTTCTCTGACTTCCTTCAAGTACCAGTTAATGTCCCATATAAATTCTACAGAAATCAATTAATAGATAAAAATTTCCTATTTTTTCCACTGTCTTTTTTATTTTTTTGCATCATTGTTGTAATTAACATAGCAACAGCATTATTTGGGAGTTATTTTAGGGAGAAATGCATTATTTTCCAAATTTTTTATGTAAATTAATGATGTAAAACAAAAAGTACTATTATCATAGATAAGGCATTATCCTCTTTGGGCCTCAGTTTGCTCATCTATTAAATGAGGGAATTGAGCTAAATGAACTTAGAGTTCTAGTTCTCTAGATGCTACCTCCAACTCTAAATTGGAGATTTTCTTCCATTAACTCCATTCTCCTTATCTTAAATTTCTTCCTACTAGTTGTTTCCCTACTGTCTACAAACATACCTGCATCAACTTCACTATGCTCAAAAAACCTGCACCTGACCTATCCCCTGCCACCTAGCATCCCATATTCTCCTGACTTTTGTGACTAACCTCCTTGAGAAGGCCATCTACAATTAATGCCTCCTCTTCCTTTCCTCTGGTTCTCTTCTTAATTCTCTACAATCTAAATTTCTCTCTCCAAAGTCACCAATAATCTCTATATTTCCAAATCTAATGGCCTTTCTTACTCTTCATTCCTCTTGACCTCTCTGTGGCCATTGGCACTACCAATTACGCTCCTTTCCTTGATATACTCTTCTTTCTAGGTGTCCATGAGACTTATCTATCCTGGTTTTCTTACCTATCTCACCTCTGCTTTGCCTCCTTTGCTGGATCATTGTCCAGGTCACACCTGTTAATGCTGTGTATTCCCCAGGGCTCTGTTTTGGACCCTCTTCCATATATATATAGATAGATATATAGACAGATAGATAGATAGATAGATATAGATATAGATATAGATATATGAATATACTTTTTTACCTGGTGATGTCATCAGTTCCCAAGGATTTAATTATTATCTCTATACTGATGATTCTCAGATCTACTTATCTAACTCTTACTTCCAGACTCAAATCTCCAACTGCCTATTAAAAATCTCAAACTGGGTGCTTCACAGATATCTTAAACACATGTCCAAAAATGAATTCATTATCTTTCTGTCCAAACCTTCCCTTGTCCAGAACTCCCCTATGACTGTCAAGGGCACCACCATCCTTCCAGTTACCTGAGCTCACAAAATAGGTGTCATCTTTTACTCTTTCTTCTCTTACCGCCCCCCCCCATCTAATTTATTCCCAAGTCTTGTCGATTTTACCTTCTTAGTATCTTTTGCATATGCCTCCTTCTTTTTTGTCACTCTCTGGTGTGAGACCTGATTACCTCACACCTAAACTGTTACAATAACCTGCCTGTTGGACTGTCTGCTTTAAGTCTTTTCCTATTCCAGTCCATCCTCTATTCAGCTATCAAGCTGATCCTGCTAAAGCCAAAGTCTGACCATATCATCCCCCTTATTCAGTAAACTCCATTAGCTCCCTGTCACCTCTAAGAACAAAAAATAAGGTTCTCCAGTATTCAAAGCTCTTCATAACCTGGCTCTTCCTACCTTTTCCAGTCTTTTCACCTTACTTATCGCAGTGTACTCAGAGACCTAGTGAAACTGGCCTCCTTGGTGTTCCTGGAACAAGATATTCCATCTCTTAATTCAAGGCATCTTCCCTTACTGAACCTCATAGCTGGAATTCTCTCTTTCCTCACACCCACTTCCTGGCTTCCCCAGCTTCCTCTAAGTCCCAGATAAAATCCTACCTTTTCCAAAGCCTCTTAATACTGGTGCCTTCCTTTTGTTAATTATCTCCAATTTATCCTGTACATATTTTGTACGTACATTAAATGTTTGGTTGTTATCTCTCCATTAGATTGTAAGCTCCTTGGGGGCAGTGACTGTCTTTTGCTCTTTCTTTGTATCCCCAGCATTTAGCACTATACCTGGTACATTCTTTTGTTGTGGTTCAGTCATTTTCAGTCCTGTCCAACTCTTCAAGACCCCATTTGGGGTTTTCTTGGCAAAGATACTGGAATAGCTTGCCATTCCCTTCTCCAGCTCATTTTACAGATAAAGAAACTGAGGCAAATAGGGTTAAGTAACTTGTCCAGGGGTCACACATACAGTAAGTGTCTGAGGTCAGAACTGAACTTAGGAAGGTGAATCTTCCGGACTCCAGGCTACACACTCTATTCACTGTGCCACCCAGCTGTACTCTTCCCCCCACCTCTACTACATACTAGCAACTTAATAAATGTTAATGACTGGATTCTCCAGTCATAGTTTTCCTTGATGGTCTCCTTTAAATTGTTTTTCATTTGTAAGTCATCACTGTTTATATTCTACTTACAGTCATCGTTCATCTTTGCATTGCCCTTTAGGTCACCTGCAATCTGATTCTTTCTAAAGCAAAATTCTATTAGAGTGTAAGCTTTTTGTAGGCAGGGATCATTTAATTTTTTTTTATCTTTGTATCACTAGCACCTAGGATAGTTCTGGAGGAAAAAAATGTGTTTAATAAGTGTTTGTGGAGTGAATGAATCATGTTCCTTGATTAATAGCCATTTATAGCTATTAACAGCCATTAGCAGCCAATAGGCACTGAGAGGGTGTGGTGTTAAAGAGATGGGTTCTTATGGCAGTGTACATCCTGAAATCTTTCATGTATCTGACATATCTAGCACTTTAAGCATCACGGGTTCATAGGTTTTGGGCCAGAAGTGGCCTTAGACACCATCTAGTCCAAGACCCTTATTTTACAGATGAGAAAACCGAGATTGCAAGAGGGTTCAGTGACTTGACCAAGCAGGGGACAAAAGCAAGATTTGAAAGTAGTTCCTATGACTCCAAATCCAACTCTCTTTCTGCTGTATCTGGCTGCCTCTCATTTGCAAAGCACTTTAGTTACATTATCTCATTTAAGCCTCGTACCAACCTTGTGAAATAAGTACTGCAGATATGACTATTTTCCATTTTACAGATGAGAAACTGCCCCACTGCCACTAACAAACTGTAGACAGGTATCTGGGGGAATCCAGACAGATGAATATCCCTGAAGGTCACTGTTGGTCCAGATCATACATAGCCACTGAGGTTCCTTCTGGCCAGAGCTGTAACTAGTATAAGGTGAATTGGAGGATGGGTTGGGGCTCCCCAAGGTGCCACTGAGTCCAATTTGCATCCTTATGTTAGGACCTTTAGTTCCTTTTGCTTGTTGCCTAAACTCTGGACATTTGTGTACAGACTGGAGTCCATAGATTTTATAGCTGTCTCCTTCCTTGGGCACTTCTGAATGTCTCAACTTCTATTCTTTTCCCTTTATTGTATCCACTCTCGACGGCATCTAATTTGGTGGATTTCCTTGGGTTTTTCCCCTTCCCCATGCTTTTTCTTTTAAAGTCCTTTGGAATAGGTTTGCAAGACATGAGAGAAATATATACTCATCAGTATCTCTTAGATCCACTCCAGCCCTTACCAGGAGTCTATCATCTCTATATTTCAAGCAGTGGTCCAGAAGTCTGAATCTAATTCTCAGACACTATCTCCTTGGCCAGATGTTCACTTGTCCAATTGAATTTTCTCTTATGTGTCACTTAATCTCAATGGGAAGTAGTGAAAAAAAAACATGATTGATCCATGTTCCTGTTGCATTCGGTCCATAAACATTCTAAAAAATATTTTTGATAGTTGATGATTTTGATAACCATATTTGAATATGCTTAGTTTCTATTTCTATTTCATTTATTTCATGCTTTTACAAATATTATTCTGAGAAGGGGTCCCGAGGCTTCACCAGAATGCCAAAGGGGTCTATGACATTAAAAACAACAACATTAAGAGATCCTGCAATGTAGGTTTAACTCTCTCCCCTAAGATACTCTAATCTTTGGCCACATTTCCTAGGTGCTTTCAGGCAATATAATTTTTATTCATATGAACCAGAAGTGAGTACTAGTCATCTGTTCTGACAAAATTTAGGAAATTCTCTCTTATGTCTTGGATACATGCACCCCCAAAGACAACAGATCTCACCATTATTATAATTACCAGGTCAACAAAGAGTTGCCTTGGGATCCTTGAGCAAGAAGTCACCTACCCCTGCTTTTCTTTCTTTCTCTGATCTTAAATGGATGATTCCTCCTCTGAGAGTTTCTGTGGCTCAATGTTGTTGATTCTTAGAGGACAGGCAACTGCTTCTTCCTCAAATCCAGTTCTCTCCTTTTCAGGAAGAATTTTCAATTTGCTTTTAACTCCAAGTATACAATTGTCCTTTTTTATACTCTTCTTCTGTGTAATTTTTTTTACTTGCAAATTTCTTGACAAGGGTCAAATTTCCCTTCTGCTTCTTCAGATCCTTTCTTTCCCCCACTGAAGCTTCCTGCCATTATTTTTAGGAACACTTCATTCATTGTCCCTGATAACCTGGGTTGTGGGAAGGTGTTTCTTGTGTCCCATCACCTTCTTTTCTAGAAGAAATTCCAGTCTACACTTAAAACATAGAGAGGAGTCACTTCTCTGTGACAGAAATACAATTATCACACACTTGATGCAAGTCAAATACAAGAAAATCATTCTGATTGAGATTCCTGTTGCTGATTTTTTAAATTGTTATGGGCATAGTGCTATATACATTATCTCATTCCATCTGTAGAACGTCCCTGTACAACGGGTAGTTTTATCCTCATTTTACAGATGACAAGACTGAGGCTCAGAGATCTTAAGGGACAGCTAGTAATTGTCAGAAAGGGGATTTGATTCTAGGTCTTCCTTAGTATGAGTCCAGTACTTCATCCTCTACATTCTCTACATGAAACTGCCATAAAGTAAGGAAGGAGTTCTGTGATTCAAGTCTGTGCTCAGTATGATCTTTAACATGGGATGCTGGGACAGCATCACTTCCTTTCTCCCCAGTGATGGCATTGCCACCTTGAGGTAGCAGTGGTATGTTAGGGCTTTGGTTTTATAGGTGGCTCAAACCTAGCGAGGACCATCCATGGGCTTGTTAATGCAAGTCCCTACATTTTATTAGCTCCAAAGTCAAGTCAAGATAGTAGTTTCTAATTGCAACAATCTTGCCCAGACAATAGGCAGGAGTCAAGAATGAGAACATGAAAGGGAAACCAATGTTATCAGTAAATCATGGAATGTTGAGGTCCAGCTTTAAGGGACTGACTAGAAGGTAGAACTAGTAGAAATAAATGGAAATTACTGGAATATGAATGTAGCATTAATGCAAGGAAAACCTTCTGGGCAATTAGAAGCATCGAAAAGTGGGATGGACATCTTGGGAGGTAGTAGTCTCCCTTTGACTGGAAGTCTTCAGGCAGAGGCTGAGTAACTACTTTAGAAATATTGTAGAGGGAATTTTTCATATGCATTGCACTGGGTGACCTGTGAGGTCCTTTCCAATACTGAGATTCTATGATTCCAAATCAGTGAGTACATGAATTCGAATTGTTGGCTTTAATTTGAAAAAAAAAATGATGATGTGTCCCTTGATTCCCTAGACAAATAATGGTACTTTTTTCTTGCTCTTATGTTCCATGACTCTACAAATAGGACATTTTTGCATGCTATTTGTATAGTCTTTGAATACACAGGGTCACCTCTATGACATTATAACACTATAACTCTATGATACCTTCATGAATTATAATTTACATTTCTAAGGCACTTTAAGGTTTTCAGAACTTTGAATCTAAGGTTCACAACAACCCTGTAACATTGTCATACATATCCCCATTTTATGGATGAGTATTTGGAGAATCTATGTGTCTTTGCCCAAAGTCACAATGTTAGTAAATATCCAAGGTGGGATTCTAAGCCAGGTTTCTTCATTCTTAGTCCAGGACTCTTTCCATCACCCCACATTGTCTCAGGTGAGGCATTTGAATGGGGATTTGGGGGTAGGATGAGCTATGTTTTTTATTAAATGACCTTGTCTCAATTGTGGTCATCCCATAATGCCCGTAGTGTAAGAAAGCAAAAAAGCTGATTTGCTGTGTGTTGTGTTTCTTTACTTCATTTCTTCAAGGGTGCCTTCAAAATATATTGTATACTGTGTTTTCCTCCATTAGAATGTGGATTTCTTATAGACAGGAACCGTGTTTCTGCCTTTTTTTTTGGTCTCCCTAGTGCTTAGCATAATGCATCATGCATAGTACAAATTTAATAAATGCTTGTTGACTGACTAATCTGCTTTAAACTTCAAAATAAATGTTTGAGGGTTGGGAAACCATAGTGTAAATTATCACTGACCTAACCTTCTAGAATGTTCCTGGGTCCCTCAACTCCTTAGGGAAGTACTTGCTCATGATCGATGGCATGAATTTACAAGGAGATTGGTTGAGGTTCAGAGTCCCTGTTATTTTGGACAGCCCCAGAATACTTTACGGGATACCCAAGTGGTGCTCACATCTTGCTTCTTGCAAGAAAGGTGAGTTTTCTTTCCAACTAACCATTGCAAGGAGACCATTGCGAAGAAAAGTGATATTTTAACTGAAGAAAAGTTCAACTGTGAAAGACAGCTTCCTTTTATTTAGAAAGGCATGCTCCGAAACCCATTGTTGATTCTTTAAACCAATTTGCCACCTTTCCCTATCCCTTATAATTTTAAACATCAGAGACACCCCAATTCCAGGTGGCTGATTGTTTTCACACTGTTGGAGTGGGTGTCCTGTCATACCAATGCTAAGCAAGTGTGAAAAGATGTAATTCTGTAACCACATTGAACCAATAAAGTAACATTTTATTTTTAGAGATGAACAAGGCAGCATTTGGAGAAACAGTAAGGGCCTGAGGTGGGGAAGAGAAAGGAATTGACCACTCCTCCAGACTCTCACCCAATCTCCTTCCATTTGGGGACAGCAGTAGAGACTGAGAAGGGGTACAGGAAAGGAATAGAAATATCAAAGCCTCATCAGTTTAGAGCTGGAAGGCCAAGGAAACTTAGGAACTATGGAATCTAACACTATCATTTGATAGATGAGAAAACTGAAGTACAGAGTTGTTAAGTGATTTGCCCATGGTTATGCAGTCAATAAGTATCAGAGGAAGGAGTTAAATCCAGGTTCTACTCACTCCAAGTTCAGCACTTTAGCTACTAGGTCATGCTGTCTTGAGCCTTCTGGCAGCAAAACTTTGGGGGTTGTCAAACCCTGAAAATAAAGGACCAAAGAGCCACAGAGGTTATGCACCAACTGTTAAACTCTGAAGAATAAAATAATAAACCAAATAGCCACAGAGGTAATTACACCAACTGTCAAATCTGACCAAAGAGCCATAGAAGTTACAGCAAAAGCTTCATACCAACTGTTAATTCTGAAAAATAAAATAAAACCAAAGAGCTCACAGAGGTTAAAAGCAAAAAGCCTTCTTTATTCCACTGGAGGAGAGATCCTAGGCACATGTACCTTTATACATGTAGTTGTGGCTAGACAAAAAAACCAAGCAATGAGGTGTAACCGTAACTGAGAAGTAACATCAACTAGGCAAGTTTGCCTACTGACAAAAAGTCCATTCATAACAGGGCTTCACGACCAGCATGTGGCTCCTGCAGGTGCTTGTCCAAGCTCAGGAACCACCTGGGGCTGGTTTGAGCCAGTTCTGTGGTTTAGCTGCGACAGAGTCCACCCAGAGGGTGAGCACAAAGGATTGTTGTTATACCAAGCTCAGGGCACAGCTTGCTTGCTGGTCCTTAGCTCTGGAAAACAGGCTGTCTCCTAGTTATAAAAAGAGAGGGGTGGTCTTGGCATGGGACTCCTGACAGAGTCTTTCTTTACAATGTTTCTTTTTTTAAAAAAAAATCCAAGTTTTAAAATAGCATGCCTTTCCTACTCTGAGATTTCCACATTCTAAAGTCTCTTCTATCACTGACAAGATCTGTTCTGGTTTAGCTCCATTGAATTCAATGACTATCTCTATGCTGTTGATTACTCTATTACATATGTCCAGCCCTAGTTTCTATCCAAGCTTGCATCACCAAGTGACTATCAAATGTCTCTAACTGGATGGCTGGTAGACATCTAAAACTCAACAAGTTCAAAACAGAGCTCATCTTATTTCCTAAATCTGCCTTTTTTCTAAGCTTATCTGTTTCTACTGAGGACAGCACCACCATTCTTCCAGGCAAACAGGTTCAAACTTTGGTTCCTCTCAGGATTTTCACTTTCCCTTATCTGCTACATCGAATCAGGTGGCAAATCTTATTACTTTTATATTCATGATATCTTTTGTCATGATATCTGTCAACTCACAAAATGGCCACCCTAATTCAGACCCTCATTGCCTTTTACCTTGATTATGGAGCAGTCTACTAATTGGACTCCCAGGTTCTAGTCTCTCTGTTCTTCAATCCACTCTCCACATAGCTGGCAAAATAATCTTCCTAAAGAACAAAGCTGACCATTTCACTTCTCTGTTCAAAAAAGATTGAATGACTCCCTATTGTCTGTAAAAACAAAAATATGAAGTTCTCTGTTGACATTTAAAGCCATTCATAGTCTGGCCTTAGTCTATCCTTCCAGGGCTATTGTACATCCCTTACCTTGTATATTCCTACTCTATATTCCTACCTAGTGCTTTATAAACTTAGCACTACATATCCTAACTATATTCCTTTGCACAGGCTGCCTCTTTCTTTATGCCTCTTGGATTCCCAGCTTCCTTCAGGGTTCAGCTCACATGCCTTTCTCCCCAATAGAATGTAAATTTCTTGAGGTCAAGCATTATGAAATGTATTTTCTTTGCATCCCCAGTGCCTGGAATGCAGTAGGCACATAATAAATGCTTGTTAAAATAATCAATCATTTACAGGGAGCTTATCCTGATTTGCTTGTTAGAGTTTTCTCTCTCTTCTTCAAATTATCATGTTTAGCTGTTAATATACATATAACCTCCATAACTCCCTCCCACCTAGAATTTAAGCTCTTTAGTGTTAGGAATTATTTCTCATTTTATCTTTTTATTCCTAGCTCAGTCCTTTAATATCCTGCATATTTAATAAAGAATTGAAAATATTAAAATGTTATTATAATAAATAATAAACTATCAAAATTTAATGAAGCATTTAAAAATTCTCATATTTGATTTAAATTTAAAATTCAGATTGAATTTTAAAGTCCCTTCCAACTCTGACATAGTAGGTACTATGTTTTCAGATCTTGTCCAGATCAGATATTGTATTCCAAGATCACTTTGTATTCAACAGATGTTCTCTGTTCTCAGGTTCCTTGTAGCTCTTGTCATTCTATATATTCTATGGTCTTTTCCAGCTCTAATACTCTGTTTCTTAAATCAGGGAGGTGAAACAATAGATAAGTACAGAAAGAAAGGAAAAGTCACTGTCAGTAGCATTAATTAAGGCAGCATACACTCTGCCCTGTTAAAGATATCTATAGTTTGTTGGGCTTTGCCCTTCATCCTTGAAGAGGACTAAAATAGCATCACTATGATGTAGTCCAGGTACAGTGTGTCCAACTGTGGCTGATCAGACCAGTACAAGCTTGGAAAATTCTACCGCAGGTTGGGCACAAACCATGAACATTTGGAGTGGAAAGGCTATCTATAGGTCACAAATGGAAACTAGAAGAAATTGGGCATCTGTGTTGGTGTTGACACTAGCCCATTATAACATATAATGATATATGTTTTGTGTGGAGTGAGAGAAATCAAAAGAATCAGATGAACTTAATGACAGAACAGTACAATAGGGATATTATCTACCTGTGTACCTTTCTCTATGAGTCTTGGTTTAAAAAAAATTACTATGAGTTACACTGTGCTATAAGTGGCTTGAGGTCTAAAGTAAATAGTATACTAAGGAATTGAGGAATAATGATATTATAACACAAGATAAGAGACAATGGCATCCTTAGCAATGCATTCTAAGCTCTTCCTTTCTCTCTCAGTATTGTCTAAGTTGGAGATCACAGAGAACCCCAATACATTCCATGATTCAATGAGTAAAGGTATTAAGGCAGAACTGAGCAAGGCAAATGCCTTCTTGGATTAGCGTAGAGTTGAGCCCCTAAGAGAAAGTAGTGGGCCATGGTTTAACCTTAGCCCATGTCTAGTGTTAAATTAAGTCCAAGTCAACAAGAATTTTAGTATGTGCCAGGAACTGTGCTAAGCACAGAGAACACAAATAAAAGAAAAAATAAAGGTAATCCCTTCTTTTGAGGAAATTATATTCTAATGAGGGAATACGATGCATAAAAGAAAGCTGAAGGGGAAGCAGAGAGGCATGGTAGAGAAAAAGTATGGAGAGCCAGAAGCAAGCCTGGAGAGCAACAAAAGAGTCAGCATGGCTAGCCTGGGCCCTTCTTTAAAATGAAGGTTCTAGAAGGAACTAACCAACCAGAAGAAGAGACTATTGGGGCAGAGGGGATTTTCATATAATGTGACTACTGGTTAATCAAGAACCCAAAATAATTAATTATCATCTGTTTTTGAATAACAGAAAACAATTCTGGAGTACAAAAATAATAATAGCTCAGATTTATAGTAGCTACCACTCTCTCCCAATGTAAGCCATAGTTCATCTAAAAATGCCCCAAATTCCTTTCATTAACAAAAATTTCTTTCTTCCTTTTGTGCTCATGCAAAGGATTTGTAAAAAAAAAAAAAAAAACAAACAAACTGAGGAGACTGACAAAGCAATTAAGTCTTAGCAAATACCAAGATTGAGGTCAGGGAGGTCTTTGCACTTTTGGTTGATGCTTTGTTTCTCCCATCTTCATCCTCCACCCTTAGGCCACCCACCTGATTGGTGTTGTAAACAAACCAACAACTAAATTTTTGGCTAATTTCTCTTTCATTGTATAGAGTTTTTTAAATAATCAAGTCAAAATGCATGTTAATTGAGAGGTAGTAATAGCAAGTCAAAATGTAGCATTGAAGGAAAAATCTCCAGGAATTTACAGTCTAATAGGGGAATGGCAGCAATGTAGATAGCTCTAATGCATGTTGTTACATGGTGAATGCATTAGAAAGGTGAAGAAAAAAGTGCCATATAACTTCTAAGGGAGAATGACAGCCAACCAAGGAGATCAGGGACAGCTTCACAAAGGAGGTGGCATTCAAGCTGGGCTTTAAAGAATGGATAGGATTATTCAGTGGTCACAGAAGAGATGTTACAGGAATTGGAAATATTCTGAATAAGAGGCACAAAGGTAAAAGTACAAAGGATATTTGGAGGACAGAAGGCAATTCAACTTAGTTGAAGTATAGGGTACAGTGAAAGCCGTAATATTAGATATGGGGTAGGTGCCATGTTGTAGAGAGCCTTGAATGCTATAGGAAAATGTTTGGACTTACCTGATAGACAATAGAGAGTCAGGAGTGACTTTTGAGCAGAGAGGGGACTTGGCCAGATCTATGCATCAGTCTAGCAGTGATATGAAAGGCATTTAGTAGGGAGAGAAAATAGTGTCAAACCTTGAAGACATGTTAGGAGGCTATTTCACAGGTGGCATCATGAGCCTATAGTAAGGTGCCAGTAAAGAACAGGAGAAAAGTTTCAGAAACTTTGCAGAGGTATAATTGACAGGACTTGGCAACTGTTTGGAAATGAGAGATGAGAAAGAGGAAACAGGCAAAAATAATACCCAAGTTTCAAACATGCGACATTGGGTAAATTGCAGTACCACTGGGCAGAAATAGTAAGATTGAAAAGAAGAATAGGTTTTTGAGAAAAGATAAGAAACTCAGTATAGGGCATAAAGAATTTGTGGAGCTGGTGAGACATCCAGGTGGAGTTATCCTGTAAGCAGTTGGAAGATGAGGGTCTGGGGCTCAGAGGGTTAGGAGAATGAAGAGATAAAACTGGCATAGTCTCTTCCCTCAAGGAACTTAACGGGGGAAAGGGGAGGAGGGTAGGAGGCAGGGGAGGAGGAATCATGAGCAGATATAAGCATAAGTTAGGGAAGGGAATTTTGAGAAAATAGCAAATATTTTAGCTGTGGACAGACCGTGGAAGGCTTCCTGGAGGAAGCCTTTGTTGGAAAAGTAAGTTTCTGGAAAATGGTGATAAGAAGGGAGTTCATTCCAGGCAGGGGGCATGACCTATACCAACACATGGATGAAGAAGATCACAAATCAAATTCAGGAAACAAGTTTCCAGTTTGTCTGGAGTAGTTCAATTGGCCCAGAATATAAAAGGTTTAAAGGGAAAGCATATGAAAAATAGCTGGAAAGGCAGTTGAGAGCGACATTGTGAAGAATCTTAAATGCCAATCTAAGGTGATTATGTGTTGTTCTAGTGACAATAGGGAGCCACTAAAATGTTTTGCAGGGGAGTGGCATGATCAAATCCATCCTTAAGAAGATTATTCTGATAGTTGTGTGATGGATTGGAAAAGGGAGAGATTGAAGGCAGGAATTAGGATGTTGTTAAAATAGTCAAGGCAAGAGGCGATTTTAGCCTGGACAGAATAAATGAAGAAAAGAGGACAAACAGAAGTGTTCTGGAGGTATAATCTATAGGACTTGGCATTTGATTTGTTGGGGGGAAGGTTGGGGAATGGGGAGGGAAATCCAGATAAGAGCCAAAGATAATTGTAAAGTTTTAAGACTGGGTCGCTAGGAGGTTGTTGGCAAGGTCAAGATGAAAAGAAAAGTTATGATGGCAGTGTTTTAAGGCAGAGGAGTTCAGCTTGAGATCTGTAAAGTTTAAAGTGCTAGCTGGCCCTCCAGGTAAAGCTATCCAACAAGTGATTGCCCAAGGTCACTCAGGCAGTAAATAGAAGAGTTGAGATTGAAATCCTTATCTGACCCTCAATCTTGTATACTTTCCAATAAACCACAATCTCCACTGCAATAGTATATGGGGTGTGTTTTTAACATCTTTCCTCACCATTTTTACCTTTCTTCAGCCTATAAGCTATTTTATCATTCAGGATGTGAAAGGCTACTTCAAAAGAGATTTCACAAGAAAGTTAATCAATTACTCAGGCGTTGTAAAGAATTTTCAGTCCCATTATGTTAAATATGCAATTTTTTTGACATTGTTCATGCTGATATTCTATTCAAAGTGTGCAGTGATGTTAACAGAGTAGACATTTAATAAATTTTGAATTAGATAGAGTAGAATTGAATTGAATTAAAATGAAACAGGTAAAGGGAGCTTAGAGAAAAATTGTGTCATATCTGTGGAAGCAGCATGCTCATCCAATGAATAATTCTTAAGTATTAGAGAAATTCCCTTTCTTCCCATCATCCCTCTCCAGTGACCTTTGGTGAGACAACTCAATCTCAATATCCCACCTAGGCTTCAAATACACAAACTCTTGAAACCTGGAAGGATAGTTCTTCTTACTCAAGGAACAAACAGTACAGTCAACATAGAAGATTGGTTGCTAGTTGTTCAACTGAACTCTGCAGTATTTTATCCTAGTGATGTATAGACAATACATAATATTTTAAATAGGACTGGCAAGTTAAAAGACACTGATAGGATCAGTAACATGATTTTCTAGAGGGTGAGAAAACCACTTGGTAAAAGGCTGCTTCCGTGTATGAGTTGTTAAGTAACTCAGCCACATCCCAGGGTCCAGGAGGTCATATAACCGGATGGGCTTCACTCCAACTATAAAGAAGATGGTAAATGGTATATTGATATCAGAGACTTTTTCAAAAAATCAAATTCCATAGCTAATTCTGGGTTGATTATTACTTCAACCCTATCCTATAATATATATACACAGCAGCAGGTGTTTCTTCAGACACATCATCATCATCATCACCATTTTAATAACAATATAATGTTTGTAATTTGTGTAATACTTTTGTTACATTGTTACATTTATGTAATACTTTACAGTTTATAAATTGCTTAATCATAAATCACTGTGTGAGGTATTAAGGTCAGAGAACCATGTGATTTAAAGTTGGAAGACACTTTAGAGAGAGTTCTTAAACTCTGGTCTTTGAACTTTTTTAATACTTTGATAAAGATAGTTCAATATAATTGCTTTCCTTTGTAATCCCTCTTATCTGATTTTATACATTTAAAAACATGATTCTAAGAAGGGGTCCATAGGCTTCAGCAGACTACCAAAAAGGGCCAGGACACACATCAAAAAACGAAAAGAAATCCTACTTTAGGGATTATCTAATTGAACTCCCTCATTTGAGAGATGAGAAAACTAAGACTGAGAGAGAATAATGAGTTGCCCATGATCACATCGCAATTACTAATAAATCAGCAAATTTAGCAAACATTTAAAAATTCCTATTATGTACAAAGCCCTGATGTTTATAACAAAGCGCCTGAGTCATTGAGAAAAGATTCAATTACGCTCATCATATTCTGTTTAGGGAGGCAGGAATAGTACATTTCAGAAAGCTTCCGTCAAAAAATGATTCTGAAAAGTCCTTGCATTAACTTCTGCTATCAAAAAAAATGTGGCTATCCCAAACAACTTTTCCTGAAGGGCTCCTCAAGACCAAGCTTTTTACTGTAGTTGCTGTTGTAGACAAGAAAATGGGCCTGAGGGTGTATTAATGATTTAATCTCTCCCTACTGGGGGGGGGGGGGAAATTAAGGGATTAGGGAACCACATCCCAAAGAATAGAACTAAAAAGGGAGAGCCCACCAAGTACAGTTTGGGGCAACAACAAAAACAGGCAGCTTAACAGCTAGAAAAGGATGACCACCCATAGTCGACCACCCATAGTCTCCCACCCCTACGCCAACACACACACTACTGAGTGAAACTTGGAAGCCTTTCAGAAGATTCTAAACATTTTATAGTCATTTTTAAACAAATATAGTGGTTACTCAAAGTAACTTTTCACAACTACTATTTTAAGATGTCAGTTAAGCAATTAAAATAATGAAGCTAATTGTACCTACATCTGGTTTTTGTTATAATGTTAATATGTATACATTCTTCTGGATGTTTAAACTGGTCATTTTTAAAGAAGCAAAGCCCAGTGGAAATTGAGGACAGATTTGTAATGGGGGAGAGATTAATGAGAGTTCGGTTGGGAATAGAATGAAATAAATTCTCCTAGCATATTATTAACAGTTGCAAATGACTCACCAGAGAAGTTGTTGACAATTTGTAGGTGCAAGGGAAAAACTGTTAGACAAAAGTAGATGAAATTCACTCTCAGTTTATGGATTCACATTTGGGTTGAATTAGTTGCGATAAGTACAAGGGCTTAAATTAGGTATAATTTTGATTTATACCTGGAATTCTACAGTCTTTCTTGATGCTAATCCTGCCAGATAGCAAGCAGTGTAGTGAATGCAATGAATAAATAGTTCATCGCAAGGATCTAGTCAAAATATTCCAAATTCTTAATATTCCTTATACAAATGTAAAGCAAGTTATGTGCCTCTTTTGAGACTGGCTAATGAAACTGGTGGGAATCTGATTCCTCAACCTTTACCCAAATCTTACATCTTCTTCATCTCCACTTCTGGCCTAGACTAATGAGCATTTGCTAACTGATTTGGGGGAGGCACCCCACCACAATTCCAACCTTAGCAAAACAATATTCTTACATAACAGTTTCCATCTTTCACCATCCAAGGCAATTTTCACAGGTCTAATAAACAGGCTATAATCATTATTATCATCACATTAATTATCATCATCAACACAGTAGCAACAATGCCTAATATTTGTATGAGTAATTTAACTCTCTGAGTTGTCCTCAAACTAAATATCTCATTGTATTCTTATTGGGACCCTAAGAGGTAAAGATTTACCCCAAATCACAGAGCTGCTAAGAGGTGGACTCAATCAGTGCATTAATAAGCATTTATTAAACATCTCCCATGCTCATTGCTAGATTAGAACTATGATCAGGATTAGAACTCAGGTCTGCCGGTCTCATAGTCTAGTGCTCCTTCCACTAGACCAGACTGCTGTTCTCGTCACCAAATCACTCAGTGTTCTGCAGCCTCCTTGTCTTGCTAAGGAAACTTAGAACGGTAAGTCTTAGGCACAAATATCTCAATGAGCAAGTCTTTCTGTGACTCCTTAGAACATGAATGGTCATTTCCTAACATAATAATGGTCATTATAATAGCAAGCATTTACATAGTACCTAAAGTTTGCAAAGTACATACACATGCATATATGCATACATATAAATATGAAATATATAATATAAACACTATATATTATATAATATAAATTAATATAGTTTAACATAAAATCTCATTTGATCCTCACCACAGTCTTGTGGGGTAGATGCTATTATCACCACCATTTAAACAGATGAGGAAACTGAGGCTGAGAGGTTAAATGGCTTACCCAGAGTCACACAGCTAAATGACTGAGGCAGAATTTGAATTCAGGTCTTCCTGACTCCAAGTCCAGCACTCTCCTCTGGACCGCCTAGAAGCCTCTAACATGTCTCAATATGTCAAGTTTTGGTGATTTCATTGGTTTGGGTTGTTGTTACCGTTGTTTATCCTTCATTCTTGAAGAGGACCATGACATCAGGGAAGTGATACAAGTAAACTGGACTTAAGTGAGAAAGGGCTGTGCAAAGTCACCAGCCTTACTTTCTTCTCTGGGTCCAGTGGCAAGATATGCTCCCTCCACTAAAGCAGATTGCAACTCCTCTTCATTTTAGGAAATGGTTTTCATAAGCTACTGTGCTGGGGGCGGGAGAGTAGAAATCATCGTCTGGTGGCCAGCTTTCTGGTGATGAGACAAGACACTACAGATGAATGGCTTTAATATCTGCAAACTCATATTCACAGGATGTG
Organism: Trichosurus vulpecula; assembly: GCF_011100635.1. Classification (NCBI taxonomy): domain Eukaryota; kingdom Metazoa; phylum Chordata; class Mammalia; order Diprotodontia; family Phalangeridae; genus Trichosurus; species Trichosurus vulpecula. Next base: position 313,334,569 of record NC_050575.1, read on the forward strand.
ACCACAAGCCTCGAAGGGCAAGCGGGAGGAGAAGGCTGAAGTAAAGTACATTGTCTTCTGTGACCCCAGACTCCTCTTCTAGGCCTTTTTCTCATTAGCCCTTCCCTGCTGCTGTCTAAGACGTACAGTTTTCTTTTTGTGCTTGCCTCCCATTAGCTTCATTGTTCACATCTTCCATACTAAAAGTGATCTGTGTCAGGCAATTTAATAATAGATGAAAATTTAATTAATAGGTGAAGATCATAACCCTTCTATGCTTTAGAAGACAGTTTAATTAGTTGCTATGGTGAATACAGACACACACACACACACACACACCCATTGCCTGCTCCTTCTGTCTCTGCCAATTAGCCAAGTTGTTTCTTGGCCAACACTGAGCCCTTGCAGTCTTTCCCTACCCCAGGATGACCTGGAAAGCTTAAAGGCCCCCAGGGCTCCTTCTGTAGCAGGAGGAGGCCTGACTAATATGCCTTTGTCAAAAGGTGCCAAAGACATAAGAGGAAGTCATTTGCTTCTTCATCATCATTATTAATACCATTAATAATATTAGTAACAATAAATAGCGTTTATCGAGCACTTTAAGATTTTCAAAAACACTTTACATATATCATCTCGCTTGATCTTCCAAACAACTCTGTGAAGTAGGTACTATTTTTATACCCATTTTTCAGATGCAATAAGTGGCCTGCACAGAGTCACACAGGAGCTAAGTGTATGAAGCAGGATTTGACCTCAGTTCTTCCTGTCTCCAAGTCCAATATTCTATTTTCTGCACCACCTAACTGTCTGTGGTATCAAAAGCAAAGAAATCAGACAGATTCTAGTGACATAAAGCAGTAAGTCAGCTTTGGGGAATCCAGTATCTCTCTACAGAAGGAAGAGAGAATAGCATTCTCCTTCCTCTCCTAATTACCCATACTCCTAGTGCTCCAGTCATTTGAACTGTGCCATTATGTTCCTATAAATATTTATACTGACTTAATTAGAAAGTCCTAATTGCACTTCAATTTCTAATTACAATAAGAATTAGCATCTTCCCAATATTAATGTCCTGACATGTAAGGAATAGACTTGTAACAACTTGACGCCAGCCTGGAGAATGAGGACTTCCTCCCGGCCACCACCAACTCTATTGATCAGCCTAATGAATCTGCGGCTTGTTCACTGCACCCTGTCCTCTAGCACAAGCCAACATGCAGACCGTCTGTGGATAAAATGAAGGGGCTGTGAACCAAGCATCAGTCAACCAGTAAAAATGACTCTTCAGTGCCCTCAGCTCTGTGGATGAGGAGTGTTTGTCTTAGCATCAAAAACTAGGGGTGAGCAGAGTTAAAAGCCAAAATGAGACTGGGACGTGTGGAGAAAACAAGTCCAACTGACTCCAAAGTGCCCAGATTTGTGTTTCTAGTTCTTAGAGTTTCTCTTTCCCTTTGTTCCTGGCTCTAACCCCACTAACAGATAGCCCCAAGCCCACCCCAACCCACTGTTGGCCTCAAATAATTTATTGACTTAGAGTCTCCATGCTTATTTCAACTGCTGGTTGCTGGTGATTCTTAGACAGACTCAGTTTTATTTTTTTACCCCCCTCTTGCTATTTACACTCTGCTAATTTTATGGGTATGTTTATGTAACTGAGGATCCCAAAATAAAATCCTGTAAAATTTGGTCACAGACATTAGAATGCTAGACTGGTCAAGTCGATGAGCATTTTATTAAACACTTATGTGCTATGCATTGTGCTAAGTACTTGGGATATAACTATGAGGAACAAGAAAGATAGCCCCTGACCTCAAGCAGCTGACATTATCTAATAAACTATTACCAGCTTCCTAAAGGTCCCATATTACTGACACACCTTTCTGTATCCTTCTTCATCCCTCTCAGAGGCACCCAGCCTCCCTTCTCCCATGTGATTCCTAGCCCGAACCTACATTCTAAGAACTCATCACTCTTCCTTCTTCTGCATCGCAACTCATGGCATTTCAGAGCTGAAAGAGATTGCAGAGGTAGCTTATCCCCAACGAATAGCCATCTAGTTCATCCGGTCTCTGCTTAAAGGCATGAGGCAGTATGGAAGTGGAAAGAATTCTGGGGTTAAAGAAACTGAGTTGAATCCTGGCTCTTCTGCTCACTCCCTGTGTGACCTTGGCCAAGTCACTGCATCCCTATGGGCCTCATTTTCCCCTCTATAAAATGAAGGGGCTTAATGACCTCTAATGATCCTTCTAGCTCTAAACCAAATGATATCTTCAACTATGGGGAACTCAATACCAATGGAATTTGGACAATTCTGATTGTTAAGTGTTTCCTTATATGGAGCCAAAATCTGTCCTTTGGCACCTTCTACCAACTGCTTCCTACATATATCATGAGGCAAAGAAATCCAATAAGCTAATGACTGACTTAGCTGTTAGTGCCAAATAGCAATTTTAGGTCTCAGCCCAGCCAGGCACTTTAATAAAAGACATTTCTGTTTACGCAAAAGAAGTAATGTCTAATGATGGAGCATCATCCAGCAGCAGAAGCCTTCGTTTGTTTCTCAGTTTTTGATTTGTTTTCTTCCGGAAAGGGACCACAATTTTCTTATGAGTTTCTGACACCCTCCTCACACTTCCAAACTGAGCTATACCCAAAGGCTTAGGAGAAGTGCTATTTCTGAAGTTTGGTGGAATGAGTCTGGCTACTAGGTAATCCACACTGGACTGGGAGTTTTCATGGGATCATCAAGGAGGCAGATAGAACTCTTGGTGTGACTATTTATTGAGCCGTTTTGCTCATTAATTTCTTCTTATATCTAACCATCCGTCTGTCCATTTATTCAAAACCTATTTAATAAGCACCTACCAGCTGTAAGGCATAGTACTAGGTTACACGAGAACACAAGGGAACACTCTATGGTGTCACAGGAAGAGGCCGAGGCCCTGGGTTCAAACTCTAACAACTCTATAAACTGGAGCAAGTCACAACTTTTCTTGGCTTTTTTCTTCCTCTGTAAAATAAAGGATTTGGAACAGACAGTTTCTGGGATACTTTCCAACCCTGCTCCACCCTAGAATCTCTTTCCTCCTAATCTTCTACCATCCCTGACTTCTTTATCCCGGGATAACTGCACCCCTTCCTCTACATCTGGTTTCTTTGCTACTGCTCCAGGTCTACTGAAGATAACTTAAGAAAGTCTTGGACATTATTTCCTCTCGCCCATTGTGTGCTCCAATTAAACTAGACTCCTCCCTCTAAGCTAGACTCCAATCTCCAAAACACATCCTGGAATTTCACGCCTCCTTGTCTTTGTCCAAACTATTACCTCTCCTCAGAATGCCTTCTTTCCTCGTTGTCACTCATTAAATTCCTAAAGCCCATCTTAAAGGCCATTTGCCCCATGAGCCTGCCCTGAGCTCACCTCCTTTCCCCTAGCCAGCCTGCCTTCCCCCAGACTTCCCTCACATAGACATTTCTGTCGTATCTCTCTGATCCTCTTCCCGCTGTACCAGAAAATACCCAGTGTTCTCTGTGATAAGCCCAGAAAGGTTGTCTGGGGGATTCATTTATACTCTCCATAGCTGGTGCGCTTATTTCACAGGTACAGGATCTCTGACTCACTTCCACCTACCACCAGAGACCACTAGTCTGTGACCTCTTAATTAACAGTTTCACTGAAACACGAAATGAGTTGTTCTGAAGAGCTTTGCCCTGTGAACTTTCACAAGATGACACCCGTGGCTCAAAGAGAGTTTCAGAAGGGTTCTTTCTGAATGTGTCAGGGATGGAAAACAATTTAATACAGCTCTAAAGGTCATGTTTCTCAGCTTCTGCCATCTTTCCGTGGGGCCTGTTCCTCACCTTAGTCCAACCTAGGGACAGGAGGAACATTTCCTAAGTACTTGAAATGCTGGAGCCAGAGGTGGGCTGGGGAGGGGAGGGAGAAAGAAGGGACTGCAGAGATGATGCAGTGCAGCCCCCACAGTTTACAGATAAAACTAAAGGCTTTCCTTTAGGTCAAGCCTCCTGCCCTACCCCTAATCCCTTCCTTGTCAACAGATAGCCTGAGCTCTCACTTTATGAATGCCTAGTATCTACAATGAGGGATACAAAAGCCCACTTACACTGAGCTTTAGTCAGAGACCATCTGGGGTATTGTGTGCAATCCTGGCTGCTACGTGTTAGCAAGGACGTTGACAAGCCACATCACAACCACACTGGTAATTGCGTGAAGGAGTTGGGCATGTGTAATGGGCAGAGGGGAGAATTTGGGGAGGATTACACTTCTAACTGATTACATTAGAAAAAGTGTCATGTAGAAGCGGCACTGACTCAATCAATAAGCGCTTATCACACATGTGCTATGTGTCAGGCTCTGTTCTAAGTGCTGAGGATACAAGATGGGAAAAATGGAACCTTCTGCCCTCGAGGAGGTTACATTCTATTCAGCTGTAAAATGAGGATAATAGCTACCTCCAGAGCTGTTGTGAGAATCAAATGAGATGATATTTGTAAAGCGCTTAGCACAGAGTCTGGCACAAACATCCATTCCATTCTTTTGGGGAGTCGAAATTTGTGTATGTAAAGTGTATGCAAAATACATACAAGGCATAGGGGTGGATGCCCTAGGAGCTGGGTATATCAGAAGAGGACTCATGCAGGAGGTCTTCCTAGAATGGACCTTTGATTCTAAGAGCTGGAGGTGAGGAAGTAATGAATATGCATTCCAGGCAATGGAATATCAAGTGTGAAGAACACTTGGCTGAAGCGGGCAGAACCAGGTGGAATAATAGGGGAAAATTATAGGAAAACAGATTTGGGTTCCACATACAGGGAAAAAATCCTAACAATTATAGCTGTCTGAAAATAGAAGGGGCTCCCTCAATAAGTAGTGAGCTCCCCATCCCTGGAGGCACGCAAACAAAGGCTGGGTCAGTACAGGTCAAGGATGTTATAGAGGGCATTTTATATTTGGTATCAGATAAAATTGATTCCCTCTAAAGTCATCAAAGCACATGATCTTGACATGGCTTAAATTCAAAGCCAGCCATTTTAAAGTCTCTCAAATTTCCTCCTTTCCATATCAAACATCTTAATGAATTGTCATCATCCTTCTCCTCTGCTATCCCTCCCTCCCTCTGAGACATGAGAGTCCCTGATTCTTTCCAGGACTAGCTAGCATTAAGCTTTCTCAGCCGTTAGCACCCTCATAACAATTAATTTTTCACAACTTCACCAATCTGGACTCTATTGATAATGAGAGAGCGATGAGCTAAATCTAGGAAGAGGAAAAGGTCAGTCAGAAAGAAGTTACGACAGAGGAGAGGAGGCAGAGAAAAGAACGTGGTTAGGGCATTAAACCTGGGACCAGGAGGACCTGCTTCTACAAGTCACTTACTCCTTCTGTATGTTAGTTACCTCAAGCTGAAGAGGTGGGAGGGAGCGGACTCTGTGACGTCCAAGATCCTTTCTGTCATTCTATGAATGTGCAAAGGGGAAGGAAAGAGAAGTGGCATCAAGAGACCACTCTGCTCATGCCTTTGATCCCATCTCTTTATGCCCCTCCCCCAACATCATGCTCCATTAATCACCAACACTCATTCCTGCATCATCAATCTCTTCCTCTCTGTGGGTTCCTTATGTATCTTTAAACATACTCAGCCCTCTACTCTCCTACACAATTAAATAAAAATTCTCTTTTGACACTATTGCTCCTCAAACTATTATCCATTATTCTCTCTTTCCACTTTAAAGTTTGTTGGGTTTTTTTTTCTTTTTTGGAAGCAATTGGGGTTAAGTGATTTGCCCAGGGTCACACAACTACTAAGTATCTGAGGTCATATTTGAACTCAGATCCTTCTGACTTCAATGCTAGTGCTCTGTATACTGCACCCAGTAACTTTCCCCCCACTCCATAGTTCTTAGAAATATAATACATTTCAACTTCATTTCCTCTTCCACTCCCATATATCCCCCACCACTGTGAGTCCCTACCTCTCTCATTGTCCTGGAGGCTCTGGCTCTCATTCTGTTTCTAGTGACTTGTGGACACCAAGGGAGCCTCTCTCTCCAGAAGATTCTGTCTCCATACCAAAACCTCAAAACTTTACCTTTTTCTTGTCCTCAGGCCCCAGTAGAGAAAAAGATTGGACAAATTAATCCATATGCATAAAAGACTTTTAATGGCATCATACCCCTTAGGCATATCTGAATTTTAACTGAATCCAATGCCCAAAAGAATACTCTCTGATAATGGAATTTCAGGTGTTGGGTTGAACTAATGCAATGAGAGAACTGTCTCTGAAATCACACAGAGGTATCTATATGACCTAGCCCTCCTTGAGAAAGAAAGGCCTGTCCTTAGTTTTCAGGACTCTGTAGCTTAAGGAGCCTGATTCTATCCAGTGGAGTGACCTTACTTATAGTTTCAATTAGGATCATAGATCTAGAGCCAGAAGGAGTTAATATTTTCACACCTTTTCTCACAGGGTTATTGTGAAATTAAATGAGATAACACATAAAATGCTTCAGAAATTGCAGTGCACTAAATAAATATCGGTTACTATTTTTTCCAGTTTTTAAATTTGAAAATTAGGTGCTGGGAATATATGGAAGGGAAATGGAACAGTCCCTGACCTAATAAGATTGTATTCCATTTAATTTCTTGCTTTAAAAAAAAGAAGGTAATTACATTTCTCTTTAGTTATATGTGGACCCTCATTGTTGTTCCCCCCAGCCACCCCCCACTGAGGATCAATGGCCTTATATGGAAGGGAGAGGCTTCTAAGTAAAGCACCTTTCACTTAGAAAATATTCTTTAAAAGGGACCATACCCTCTGACTAGAGGAATATGGCACAAATTGCAAAACCAGATTATCCTGCCGTAGAGCCCATCAACCAGGTATAAGTGAACCTCCTAAGACTTTGATGAATAGGATTGTGGCATGACCTCTAACTCAGCTGAGAAGGCTGCAGAGGAACTGACAGCAGATGGGAATGTTATGACAATGCTCCCTCTTACAATTTTAGGCTCATGTTTTCCACCAAGCTTATTAAGAGTACTGGAGTGTGAAGGTATTGGGGATGTCTGACTCCCTCCCACCTTCCCAGCCAACCACTCTCAGTATCTTTTCAGGCAACTGAACGATAAGAGGATGCTGGGCTCCCCAAGCCCCACTGTGACAAAGATAAATTTGTGTAATACAAAAAGAGGAAGAGAGACACTTAACAATGATCTGTAAACATGTGGACTTGGGGGAATTTCTAGCTCAGTACAAACTTACAAATCCATTCAAAAATAACTCCTATAAATTGAGTTTATGATTCTTAACAATCGCTCCAAAGACATTGACACTTCAACATTTCTACAAATAGGATGGAATTAGATGGAGACCAATACCTGCCTGAGGCCCGGTTGGGTCTCTCATGTGGCTGCCAGAAAAGATAAGAGAGAGGAACCAAAGGTAAGAGAGGAGCAGAGCTGGTGCCGATGACCCTCCTTCACCTGTAAGAAGAGAAAGCAAAGAAACTGGAGGTCAGAGTCTAGTGCTACATTTTGGCCTTCCCTCCATCCTTCTGACCTACTCAGGTCATATGTAATTAACTTTCTTCTTGGTAGAGTCTCTGTATACTGTTCCTCACCATACCCTGGGGACTGAAGGCAAAAATCATTGTCTTCATCCCAAGCTCTACACCACATGTATCTGTACAAAAATATTCCTAGCAGCAAATAACTGGAAGTAAGTTAAGTGTCCATCACTCGGAAAATGGCTGGAGAAAAAATGGTGGCACATAAAGAAAACAGAATGTCACTGTGCCATAGGAGAAGAATGCAGACAAACTTGGGAAGATGTACGAAGTAACACAAAGTTAAGATAGCAGAATCAAGCTTTATGGAAGACATTAAAGTGATTAGCAGTGCTGCCTCTTAATTAGGGATGAGGTAGGTTTGAATTGAAAAATCCAATCCTGTTTGCAACAGAAAACTGCCACGGTGCTGAACCAGTGCTGCTCTCTGTAAAAGAGCTATCTTTCTGTTTAGAGCTAATTAGGGAAGGAACATATTATTTACTACACTCACCCCCACCACCAATTCCAATTATCTAGAAACTGCAATCAAATATGAACTCCTCTAAAAAACTAAAAAAAACAAACAAAAACATTTAAAATTCTTTATAACTTGGCCACTCCCCACCTTCCTCATGTTTTTGCATTTTTATTTCCCACTCCAACTACTCTACGATCCAGCTGCCTTGGCTTACCTACAATTCCTGGAATATTCCGTCTCCCATCTCGATGCCTTTGCCTTGGCTGAACCCCATGCCTAGAATGCTCTACTCCCCTCACCATTCCCAAATATCCTTCAAGATTAAATTCATAGCCCACCTTCTACCAGATGCCTTTTCTCCTAGCCACTACCTTGCCCTCCCATATTGCCTTCCATCCACTTTATATCTATATATCTATATCTATATCTGTATATCTTGCATGTACCTAGTTATCTACATTCTTTCTTCCATTAGAATGTGAACTCTCTGATGGCAGAGCCTCTTTTAAAATTTTTTTCTTTATATTTCTAGTACTTAGTGCTGTTATGCCATAAGCACATAATAAGTACTTAATGCTTGTTGGCTGACAAAAGAAAAGTTAAATATGAAACACAAACGTGCCACAGAAAAATAAACAAATAGCAGTGATAACTCCTGTTATGCTCTCCCAGGAGATTTATAATTAGACTTCATCTAACTAAATGATAATTTGTGGATTTGCAGAGTAAATTTTTTCATTTCACCTTGATTCTGCACTGTCTCCCTCATGGCAGATATTTTCTGGCAAGCCAGACCAACTCTTGTTCTCATCTTCCTATTGGTTGTCATCTGCTCTAAAGAATATGGGAGTAGTTGCCAGGGAATCTCCCCCTTGCTGCCAGCCAGCTCTAACCAAAGGTACGAGGACCAACAAATCAATCAAACTCCCAAAATCCAAGTTCAGATTTGCTTCCATAGGATGTGAACTTTAGAGCTTCTATGTGCTCACAGCCACATGGCAACCAGTGGGGAAAGAGGGGAGGAATAAAGTGAGCTACCTTTCCCCAAGCCCTGATAGGCATTGTCCCAAGATGGTCCTGACACATATTCCACATAGAAAGAGCAAAGAATGGCAGAGGGCTTTTAAAGATCCACTAAGTCATAGGTTCTTCTAGCCCAGTGGCCAATAAGGAGATGACTTTGTCATCTCCAAAACACCAAGCCAGCCTTAGCCCTGATATACATAGAACTGGTCAGAAGTCACCAGGATTTCATCATTCCTAAGGAACCCAGACACTGAACTAGCATATGTGGTTGGCTTAAATTAGCTTTGCACATGCTCTGCTCAACCCCTGGTTCCATGGATATACTATTTTTCACATGTTGTGCCCCAACAGAATATAAACTCCTTGAGGGCAAACATTATTCCAATTTTTATCTTTGTATCTTCAGTGCCTGACATATTAGTAGGTCCTTAGCAATTCTTGCTGATTAGTTGATTCATTGATCTATACCTTCAACCAAGTCATTGATAAAAAAGCTGAACTGCAAAATATTAAACCACCCTGAGCATCTCAGCCCTTGTTTCTACCACCACCTTGAGAACTCCTCTGCACAACAGTGAGCCCAATCCCAAAGTAGAGGAGGGCTAAGGTACAGAACCTGCGAGTGTCACAGAAAACAAGCTTTCAAAGAGAATTCAACACTTTTTTTGTTTTATCCTGAGTTTTTAGCAAGGCATCTCATAATGAACCCCTATATTTTCTTTCCTACAAAGTCCACTTGAACACACCCTAACTAATACACCAATCAGCTCTTAAATATCTATGTAAGATAAGTGGAATCTTGTAGTTACAAGCAATGACTAAGTCATATCCCCAATACTAGGGCTTCTTCAAGCTGGAAGGAATTTTTAATAATAGTACCTAGAACTAAAATTAAAATAGTACTAGCTAGAATTTATATAGCACCTTAAAACCTATAAAGAGCTTTACATATGTGATCTCATCTGATCTTCACAACCACCTTTTGAGGTTAGTTTTATTATTATCCTCATTTTACATATAAGAAAACTGAGTCTCACAGAACTTATGTCACTTAAACTCACTTCTTTCCTAAGTTCAACATTCTATCCACTGCACTACCTAATGGTATCTAATCATCTAGTCCAACCTTATTATTTTACAAATGAGGAAACTGAGGCTCCAAGAAATTAAATGACCTTCCAGAGTTAGTTGTTATTATATATATTTATATATATATATATATATATATATATATATACTCATATATATATACACATATATATGTATGTATATATATATACACATATATGTACACACACAAACACACACACATATCTTATTGTTCAGTCATGTCTGACACTTTGTGACCCCATTTGGGGTTTTCTTGGCGAAGATACTGAAGTGGTTTGCTGTTTCCTTCTCTAGCTCATTTTACATATGAGGTAACAGAAGCAAACAGGTTTAAGTGACTTGCTGTATTAATAAGACAAGTGTCACAATATTGATGGTTACCATGAATATGCCTATATAGTTCTGTATTACAGAATAGAAGAGACTCTCCATATAGAAGGCAGAAGAGCTAAAACATTTATTTAGACACCAGAGGATCAAATCCAAAAACCAATAACTCCAATTCAACATAGCAGCAATTATATCCCAAAACCAGTAAGCCCACTTTATCATAACAGCAAGGAACTTAAAATACAGTATCACAGCAGGGAGCCAAGCCATCCCATAACCTTCCCCTTCTCTGGGTCCTTCCCATAAACACTCACTCGCAAATCCTAGCTGTCTGTTTGCCTGCATCCTCTCCTCCTGAAGTTCTGAGAGAGAGAGAGAGAGCTTAATGGCTACCCCCAGAATATATATACCCTTTTTAGAGCCCGAGGGCTTCAAAAGCCTCCTGACCTAATTAGCAAAAGAGTATGGGCCTTCTTACAAACAAGTCTCTCCTAATCCAGCTTCCCTTAACTAGCTCCACCTGAGACCTCTTAATGGGATTAATGGGCAGGGAAGATCTTTAATCACATTAATACCACATTTGCCCAGGGTCACACAGCTGGCAAATGTCTGGGGCCAAATTTGTACTCTTCCTGACTCCAGGCCCAATTCTCTATCCACTGTACTATGTAGCTGCCCCAGTAGCACAACTAGGATGAGAATATTCCCAGTCAGAAGTTATTTCCATGACTCTATGTTGCCAATTGGTAGAAAGGAGGGAGGTATTCTTGGGCATCTAGGTGACACAATGGACAAAACACCAGTCCTGGAGTCAGAAAGACTCATCCTGCTTGCCTCAGTCTCCCCACCTATAAAATGAGCTAGAGAAGGAAATGGCAAACTGATCCAGTATCTTTGCCAAGAACCACAAAAAGTCATACAGGACTGAAATGGCTGAACAACAAATTCTCAAGTAAACAATTCTATTGACCCAGGTGGTACTTCGAGCCTGAGAAGTGGCTCAGGGTAACAGAGAACATATAGCCAGCTTTACAAATCATACAGGAGATTAAATTTGGAGGCCAAAAGTTGTTACCAAAAGGCTTCTAAAAAGAAATTCCTATCAGCCTCAGTTCAGTTATTTCAAACCACACCCAAGAAGTTACACGTTCAAGTCCTGCCTTGTTGAAGGCCACCTATCCACTGTGCTGGCTAGCTGCCCTCCTAACAATTGCAGCTGTCCAAAGGTCAAATGGGCCACCCCTTTAGGAAATAAATTACCTTTGGCTAGAGGCCTTCAAACAAAGAGTGTATAATTGCATATCAAGGATGCTGTGGTAGTATTATTCCAGTTGTGTTGTTGTGTTGTAGCTTATCCTTTGTTCTCAAAGAGGACCATGACATCAGGAAGATGATGCCTTGACTTGCAAGTGAATTAGATTTAAGTGAGGGAGGGCTGTGCAGAATTACCAGCCTCACTTTCTCCTCCAGAGTCATCTAGGTCCAGTGGCAAGATATAGATCAGGACAACTAAGGATGTTCCAGTACAGCTTGGGCTGCGTGACCTTTAGAGCCGCTCCCTGCCAAATTTGAGGTTCTATGACTCCTTCTTTCTAGGGGAAGGGCAGCTGCTGTAATTCTCCCTTGTTCTCCAAACTCCTCATCACCAGTAACTATTCACTATTCTCATAGCAGCCCTTCGCCCACCTTCTCTTCCATTTTCCTTCCATCTCCTCCCTTTTCCTCCCACTTGGTTCCTGCCTCCTGCATTCACTCCCTTTCCAGAGGCAGTTGGGTTATGATGTACTGAACACTAGACCTGAAGACAGGAGGCTGGTATTCAAACTCTGGATCATACATTAACTTGCTATTAGGTAGTAGACAAGTCCTTTAACCTCTGTGAGCTTTGGTTTACTCATGTTTAAATGAAGATAATAGTAATTCTTTCACTAACCATCTCCTATTGTTTTTGTAAGGAAAGTCTTTTATAAATTTGAAATTGCTATAGAAATATAAGTAGTTATCAGTATTGTTCCTCCTCTATTTTTGTTACCCAGTAATGGTCATCCAGCCTTCTCCCTGCTATTTACCTTACCCATAGCTAAGACTCCAAATATTCCAGTATCTCAACATGTTAGCTAACTTTAGCTTGCTCATGGAGTGTTTCAATTTAGTTAATTTGGTCCCCTTGATAATTACTTGTAAGACAAATAAATTGCATTACTCAATTTGTTAATGGAAAGTATAGGCTGGCAGCCCCCACTGCTTTCAGCCTAATTGTCTTGTGTATGCTAGAAGCCTCTTAGCAAAGAGCACAAAGTACAGTTTGTCTCTTGAAAAGTGTTTCTCCGTTGTGATTCATTATGAACTAGAGGTTCAAGTCAGGCAACTGTAAGAATGGATACAGCTCTTGAGGTAGAATCCATCTTTAGTCATATTCCATAGTGTATAGAATAGATCAGTGTTGGTGATTAGGCAAATTCCCAGGTGGGGAAGACAGTTCTTGTCTGGGAGTGAAAGAAGAGATTCTGAATCAGGAGCTGAGCAAACATAAAGGAAAAAGTCAAGCTAGGTTGGAAGCAAGAATCTACAAGAGCTGAAAAGCAATCTATTAAGATGAACAGGAAAACCAACGACTAAAGTAAAGACTCAGACTGTGAGGTCCACACTAGATAAGGAGGTAAAATGTAGGGAATGCTGAGGAAGCAACTGTCTACCCCATGGCTTCTTTATTGTGGCTGCTGGCATTTTCCACTCCACTGCTGGGCTGATATTGCCAGCATGATCTGGGTACGTGTTATGACATCTATCTTAATGCTTTAGTGACACCTGTCAAACTGTGGGCTCCTACAAGAGTGTTTAATTTCACATTGCCTCATGCTAGCTAGAGCTGGGGTCACTGCTAACTGAGGCTCTGAGAATTTTAGATCAAGCTTGTTTCTTTCCAATGACCACCTGCCCTCTGAGACTAGAATTGATTTTGGTGCCAGATGCCTTTGCTAATTGTAAAAAATCACTAGTTTCCCTCCTCTTTGACTTTTGTTTTTCCATCCTTCTTCCTACTTGGTTAACAAGGAAGGAAATATAACCTAAAGAGAAGATATGAAGAATGAGCAAATCAGTGTTCTACTCCCCATCTAACCAAATATGACCTTGGTCTTTTGATCGATAGGTGCTTTATTTTTCCCACCTACAAAACAGCAATAGAAATATCTACCCTCCCCCACCACAAGATGCTATAAGGATAACTGAGAGTCATCCATTTTCATGGATGAGGTCAAATACCATTACTACTAATATAATTATAATGGAAATCTAAATGTTAATGAACTACAATGTCAATGTCAAGTTAATGTCAAGGAACTACAAGTAATCCTTCACAACTCCAGGTCTTAGTAAAAGGTGCTTGTGGGTTATGATGAGCCAAAAAAAAAAATCATCACCTAGTGGCCAGTATGCTCATAATGGCCCTTTTACAACTTAGTCAAGCTGGTCCTTGGACAACAGATGGCCTTTCTGTCTCAGGACCTGTACTTGAAGTGGTTGCAGCTTGGTAGGTCTTTCAGGATGATAACTAATGGTGGCGGTGGAGGCGGAGAGCTGACAGTTTACATGGAGCTTTAAGGTTTGCAAAGCATTTTACGTGCATGATCATTTGATGTTTAGAGTTGGCAGGGATCTTAGAAATCATCCAGCCCAAATCCTTTATGTTATAGATGAAAAAAGTGAAGCCCATCAAAGAGAAGTAAGAATTGCTTTGTGGACTTGGCACCCAGGAGTCACTTGACAAATCTTTGCTGTATTTTTTTATTACCCAAGGTCACACAGTTGACAAGTGGCTTCAGGAGTCAAACCCAGTCTTTTGACTCCATGAATTCCCAATGATATACTTGCCTTTATGGGCCTTGCTGTAAAGAATCCACAGTCCCCTCCCTCCATGCTTCAGTGTAGCCTTTAGTAGAGGGATGAAAACGACAAGAATAACAATATTTCCTATCTTTATACCACCTTAAGGATCAGCCCTGGGACACACTTCTCTTTGATTTTCAGAGTTGTCCATACCAGCCAACGGCAGGCACACTGATTCTGAGCAACCTCCAGTGTGACAAAATTCCTATAAAAAGAAACAATGAAAATACTCCCTTGGAGAGTATAACAGGATTTGACTCAGAGCTAGGAAAAATGTTTTTGGGTCTTTGGGGAACAAAGCTATGCAAGTTTTGGGGAAGCTTACCTAGTGTCTCCTTTACCACTTGGCAACATGCCTTTCTGGGCATGCTGGGAGAAAATTGGGTTATTATTTGGCAGAGTTCCTTCAGCCATGGCTGCCATAACCATTTGTAGATCTCAGCCTGATTGCTTGTTTGCCAGGGTTCCCAGGGCCTGAACTGTGCATACCCACAAACTCAACATACATGGGCCATGGAATCATAGCATTCAGCCTTGGGAAGGACCGAAGAGATCATCCAGGCCAAAATTTCTTAACTCATTTTGTGCTGTTGGGGTTTTTGTCTTTGTTTTAGTTCTACGCTACCATCTGACAGAATCTTTCAAGCTGAGAGTTAAAAATCAAGCAGTTCAAATGAGCAGGGGCATCCTCGATCTGGTGGTAGGCTACTAGATCATAAATGGATCAGTTGAAGAAACAAGGCTTGTTTAAGCTGACCCACTCCTACCTTTCAGACTTCTTACACCTTACTCCCACATACTGTGCAATCCAATGACACTGGCCTCTTTATTGCTCCTTGAACAAGACAACCCATCTCTCAATTCTGCATTTTCACTGACTGTCCCCCATCCCCAAGATGCTCTCTTCATCTCTACCTCCTGGCTTCTCTTGCTTCCTTCAAGTCCCAGATAAAATCCCACCATTTACAAGAAGTCTTTCCTGATCCCCCTTCATGCTAATGTCTTCCCACTGTTGAACATATCCCATTTTTCCTCTGTAGAGCTTGTTTGTACATAGTTGTATGTTCTCTCCTTCATTAGACTGTGGGCTCCTTGAGGGCAGGGACTGACATTTGCCTTTCTTCATATCCTTAGCACTTAGCACAGTGCCTGGAACATAGTATGTGCTTAATGAATGCTTACTGACTGGCTAATAGATGAATTCAGGTATTTGAAGTGCTGTCACCCAAAAGAGGGATTTAACTTATTCTCTTTAAGTCTACAAGCGTCAGATAGGGCCTAGCCTTACCTAGCTGTACTTTTTAAGGTCCCAAGTTCATGGATTCTGAGTTAGAAAGGACTATTGAATCCAACTCCCTTATTTTACGGATGAGGAAACTGAGGCACAGAGGTTAAATGACTTCCTCTAGCCCCATCCCCATCAGAGGATTTGCCAGTTTTCAGTCTCAGCTTACAGTGAAATACTCAAAATCTTGGAACTTTGCCCCAAAGTTCTCAAATCTCCCTGTGTTCTACTATCATCTATTTGGCTCCAGCCCAGTAGGAATTATAGGATTGGTATTGCAGCATTTAGAAATGGAAGGGAATTTGGAGGACGTTTGGCCTAACTCCCTTATTTTACAAAAGTGACCCAAAGAGCAGAAAGTTCTTGCCCAGGATCACAAAGGTAGTAAGCACAACAGGAATTTGAACCCAGCTCCTCTGCCTCCATATGCAGGGCTCTTTCTTTCTTTGCTTTGGTCAAAGGGAGAGAAAATTGTACCTTCATCAGTGTTCTTTGAAAGTATCTCCTCTCTCCCCAGAGCTCTTAAAGCTGAGGTGACTCAGTTGTTGCTAGAGTCTTTAAAGTTATCGTCTTTTCTCACAAGCTAGCATTCTCCAGCTGTGCTCACTCCGATTGGGCCTAGTGTGTGGTGGCTTCATCTTCCTGGACCTGAGGTTTGATTTCCTTCATCCTCTGGTATAAGGAGGAAAGAGAAACATTTGTGGGTGGGAGTAAACAAGATGTCCCATCTGGGCTGAAAAACAGTATCCAGTTATTAATCATGTGAACAGACCTGGATTCTACGGACACAGGAGAATCGTCAGCTAAGTATGGGCAGAAAGTCACCCAGGGTTAAAGTTCAAATACCTCATGGGAGGTGGGTTGGTAGCTCTGGGTGAGGGAAGGAGAGACAGACACAATCAGTGGGTGAAGTTAAGCCAGGTATCTGTCTGTCCCCTTTCTGCATCTACTGGCTCTTGTGTTCTTCCCAACTCCTTTAGAAGTAGCTAGATTGTATAGTAGATAGAGTGCTGGGCCTGGAGTCAGGAAGACCTGAGTTCAAATCCAGCCTCATACCCTCACTCATTGTGTGCCACTGTGTGACATTGCCTCAGTTTCCTTAATTTAAAAATGGGGGTAATAAAAGCACCTCCCTCGCCCCACCTGGGGTGACATGGTTAGTTGTGCTATAACCCAGGTTGTGGTAGGCTACAGCTTCAGAAAGGTGACAGAAAATGGGGAGGGGAGAAGGATGTTCTGTGTGGGTACAGGACCAGCCCTCCTCCTCCCACAGCTCCTACTGAACCAGAAAATATATAATAAATATGGCACTTCACCTTGAAAAAGACCTGAAATTTGCTCGTGGAAATGGATGTTAGAAGGTTTGCAGCTTGTGTATTATGTTGAAGTGGTGCATTTTTGTTGAGCATTTTTGCTCTTTCTTGAGGACAAAATCACTTATGATCAAACTTGAAATTTAAGTTATACTCAAACTCTTCCCTGATACGTCAATTGCGTTGGAACAAATTCACATTTTCAAAATAAGCTTTATAGCAGAACTGACTGTATTTGTAAAGTGCTTAGTACACTGCCTGCCACACAGTAGGCACTTAATAAATATTTGTTTCCTTCTTTACATTCCTCCTTAAGAGGGATATTCCCTTCCAAAAAAAAATCGGTCTTTGGCCCACTTTTCTTCTCTCTTCACACTCTCTTTCTAGGTGATCTCATTCATTTGCATGGCTACAACTACAGTATTCTCTCTCTGCAGATGATGATAGCCAAACCTGTAACTCCGGCCCTGACTTCTCTTCTGAGCCTGAGTCCCACATCTTGAGTTATACAAAGCATAATAGTAATTGTAACATTTATCGATAAGGGCTTTAAAGTTTGTCAAGAGTTCGTCTCACAACAACCCTTGGAGGCAGGGAGTCTGTAACTTGTTATCTCAATGGCACCTCAATAGGACACTCACTGAGTCCCCAAATTCCTTAGGTCTTCATTCATTGTCTGTCAGTGGCCCTGCCATTTACTGTCTTCTGTGTTGACAAGCCTGAAATTATCTTTGATTCTCTCTACTCCCTTACCAAGTACCTCTGATTAAATCCCTATCAATTAACCCATTCTATTCCCATCAAAACCATATTGTAATGGCCATCATACCAAAACTACTAGAATAGCTTCCTAACAAGTCTTCATAGACATATGTATGTGTGTGCACATGTGCACACATGTGTGTATGTATATGTGTATATTTATATGTATGTATGTGTGTAATATATGCATAATACATTATATTATTATTTTTATATATTATATTTTATTTTTCCCCAGTTACATGTTTTTTTGTTTTGTTTTGTTTTGTTTTTGAAGGGGGAAGGCGAGGCAATAGAGGTTAAGTGACTTGCCCAAGGTCACGCAGCTAGTACGTTTCAAATATCTGAGACCAAATTTGAACTCAGGTCCTCCTGACTCCAGGGCTGGTGCTCTATTCACTATGCCACTTAGCTGCCCCTCAATTACATGTTAAAACACTTTTTTAACATTTGTTGATTTTTTTTAAACTTTCAAGTTCCAAATTCTATTCCTCCCTCCCTTTTCCCTTCCCTGAGACAGATATAGCTTATACATCTAACAAGTCTTTCTACCTCTATTCTCTCTCTCTCCTCTAATCCATACTTCATACTTGCCAAATTAACCCATTGGTTATGCCATCCCTCTGCTCCCAGACCTTTCAGTGCTTTCCTATTGACTACCCAGGAAAGTTAAGTCTTCTTTACTTGCCCTCCACAATCTAATTCCATGCTACTTTTCAGGCTTTTCTCATGAATTTGATACTCTCACCAACTTAAGACTGCTCATGCTCTCCTGAACAAGTCTTGCCTTTCATTAGAAGAGAAAGTAGCAGCTCTGGGTGGGGTCATGAAGTGTCAAGATATGTATGGGTTCAGTGCTTTGGTGAGCAGATATCCTTATACCCACCCAAATGTGGTCCTGCACAGCAGAAGCAGAGCTCAGAATGATTATCTGGTCCAGCCTTCTATTATAGACAAGGACATGGAAATCTGAGAGGTCCATTCAATAATAATGTCCCACTTCTATGAAATTGTTATGAGCTAGGAGCATGGGGTAAAATTCAGTTGTTGTGGTCCTTTTACAGATATGAAAAGTGAGACCCAAAGAAATAAAATGACCTGTCCAAATAGATCTCATTGAGTTAATGTCAGAACCATGTCTTGAGCTCAGATCACTTTACCATATGCCTTAAATTTTAATTTATATACTTTGGAGAGGATATCATAGCATCTCCAGTTATCTGAAGGCCAATCTTGAAGGTCAGAACTAGCACCGGCATGTGGAAATAAAGAAAGGAAAACTTCATCTCCATGTGGGAGATTTCATCTCCATGTAGGAAATACTTCTCACCCATGGAAGCTGTTGTGTACTTTCTGAGGGCTCTGGACTTGATAGGCACCCTCTAATTTGCTGAATTGAATTTTGTTGAATCTTGATGTGATAAGCTCCCCATCACTGAAATTATTCAAGGTAAAAGCTATACACCTATCTTTCAAGGATGCAGTAGAAGTGATTCCTGCAATGAATGACACATTGGGCTAAACAGTCTCTAAGGTCTTTTGTATTTATGATCCTTTGAAATGATGATAGCTCATTTCCATAGAACATCAAGAGTCATAAATTACTTTCCTCACAACAGCCCTAAAAGAAAAAGTAGAACAAGTTATTCTCTTCATTTTATAAGTGGGAAAATAGAGGCTGAGAGAGTTTAAATGATTTGCACAGGGAGATATGTCAAGTGTCAGAGTGGAGACTTTTATCCAGTGTTCTTTCCCTTATACAACATTTGAGCATCAGCAGTTGTGGAAAGAAAAAGAACAAAGGTAAGGCAAAATATCGGATCCTTGAGCTATTCCAGATCCATCTAATTAGCACCCTCCTTCCCTAACTACCTTGTAGTTTTTCCATATGTATTACCAAATATTTCCAAATACATTCCATATCTTTTTCCATATATTATTATTTATGTATTTGTTGTCTCCCTGAAAGAATGTAAGCTCCTTGAGAGTAAGGATTATTTCATTCTTTGTATCTATAATTCTAGTGCCTAATACAGCACCTGTCACATAGTGGTCACTTAATAAAGGTTTATTGGTTAATTGACTGATCGTTAGATTTGTAATCACCAGTTAGGCAGCACACTAGGTTTGGGATCAGAAAATACTGCATTCAAGTCCTGACTATACCAATTACAAATTATATGACTTGAGGCAAATCGCTTAATCTCTCTGAGCCTCAGTTTACTCATTTGTACAATAAGAATGCTAATATGTGTGCTGCCTACCTTCTAGGATGATTGTGATGAATATATTATATAGTGGATGTATAGTGCAAAACAGTAATGTCAGTGCTAACGTTAATTGTGTAGCCTTCCTTAAAAAGCACTATAGCATCCCTCTGAGAGGGGCTCTAGCCATTCTTAGAATGATTATTTTTAAGGTTGAGATTTCACAGACCTATATCTCTTTCTTAGTTTTGATATATTCATATGGGCATATTCAACAATTTCTTATGAATCTCAGACAGGGAAAAGTCCAAGAGCAGCAAGGTCAGGGGGGCACATCTGCTCCAATGCACTTAGATGGATGTAACTAGCAGGGATTTTTATCCTGGCCCATCTCTTAGAGTACAGCTTTCTGAACCATTTGAAAAGGAAAGGAGCCATTTTCTGTTTTGGAAATAAATCAAGTGTTCTTTGTAGTCATTGTCATTGTAAAAGATTAACCTTGGACAGAAATAAAGTAGACAGAGACTAAAGAAGAGACACTGTCTTTGTATAAGGCTATCCCCATACTATGTTGAGGGATGAGAAGAGATTGAATCAACAAGAAGTCATTCCAGAAGCAATTCAGAGAGACCATGAAAATTGTGTCCACCATAGATAGAGTCTGTCCCCAGTCTGAACACATCTGGAGTTATACCACATTTCTGGTTGCATTCTGCCTCAGCTTAGTAATGACAACATAACCTAATGATAACTTAGTAATGACAAGATGGAACCTGTTTAGAGGAGTATGACTAGGACAGCAAGAGGACTCAAATTTGAGTTATATGAGTATCAGTAGAATAGACTAGGGGGATTAACCTAAAGAGGATAAGACTAAGGTGGGACATGATCACCTTCTTCAAGAGTTTGGGAGGTTATTAAGGAAAAAGGAATTAATGAGAATTCTTCTGCTTGGACATAGAGGAGAAGACTTAGAATGATACATGGAAGTAGTAAAGGGGCAGTTTTTTTGTAAGGAGAATCTTCCTAATAATTAGAGCTACCCAAAACTAAAATGTGCTCTCTCAGAATGAGTGGAGTTCCTTCAGCCTTCAAGGAAAGATTGAATGACTATATGTTGAGGAAGATTTTACAAAGCATAGGTTCTTAATATTTTTTTGGATAACGGATTCTTTTGGCAGGCTAGTGAAGCCTATGGAACCCTTCTCAGAAGAATGTTTTTAATTACATAAAATAAAATACATAGGATTACAAAGAAAACTAATTGTATTAAAAATTGAATTTCTTAATGCATATGCTCCCAGGTTAAAAATTTCTGTTACAATGAGAAAAAATAAAATTACCTTATATTGCTCTCTCAAGTTAGTTGGAGGTGGGGAAAGGTTAAAAAAAGTTGGGCCCTTGGGTTATAGATGATGTCTGTGTAGAGCAGAAGACTCCAGAAAGCAGTGAGTTGTAGGACCCATTAGGATGTAGTGTTAAGATTAGTTTCAGTAACTCAATATAAATTAAAAATTCCTAACAACTGGAATTGCCCCAAAATAGAAGGGAGGGGAACGGCACTGCTTGGTCAAGTATTGAGTTCCCTACCATTAGAGGTCTTCAGTCAAAGGTTGCATAAGCACTTATCCAGGCTGTGGTAGAGAGGGATTAATTTATATTGAACTAGATAACATCTGTGGATCCCTTCCTACTCTAAGATTCTATAATTCCCTCTGATTTCCCTCCAATGGCTTTTCTATATCATTATAAAACTATAGTATCATTTTACCAAATGCATTGCCTGGTTTTATTTTTAGTTTCTTCTTGTCATTTCCAGGTGCTAATGTAATTGAGTTTGTGCCCTCACTTCATTACTGCATTATAACCAATTTCCTTTGATCGCTAACATTTTTTTTTAAATGTTACAGGTTAAAGTGTTAATTGGACTGACCTTTATAAAAAAAAAGAGCTGAGCTCTACTCTTCATGGTACTGAGACTTATGGCATAGGTGCTTGCCCCATAGTCTTTAGAAGATTTTTTTCCCCAATGATGATAGAAATGGGACCACAGAGGTGTCCCTGGCGTAGTGTTTAAAAGATAACCAGATTTAAACTTCCTAAAGTATTTTCTCTCATCCTTTGCCTCTTACCCAATGGAATTCTGATGGTTCCCTCCAAATGACACAGCCTTCCTGGCCGCCCTTTCCAGTGCTGACTGCATTTTCATTCATTCACCTCACCCTCATTAGTCAAGGTCAGAGCATTGGAATACTCCTTTTTCCCCATTGCCACTTCCAAGTTTTCTCACTATCTTCATCACTCAACAACCTCTCTACTTTTGAGGTTCAGTCAAACCATATCTACCAACCAATCAAAATCCTGGTAGCTTTTGTCTATAGGCCTCCTCTTCCTTCCTCAATGAGTTCAGTACCTGATACACAATTTTTCTCTACTCTCCAACTCCTACCCTCATAACAGGGGACTCTAGCACACATGTAGATTGTCCCTCAAACATCCTAACCACATAGTTCCTCTATCTATTCACTTCCCATGACCCACTCCTCAACTCCACCTCAGCCACAAACAAACATTGCTCATGCCCTTGATCTTGCCATCACCTATAAATATACCCCTTCTATGTTCAAAAATTCCAAAGTCCCCTTATTTGACAATAATCTATTGGCTTTCCACGTGTCCCTCTGCCTTCCCTTACCAAGCCCTACTTTTCATCTACTTTGTGACCTCTAATCCTTCAACACCTCAGTTTTCTTCCAGGTGCCTGTACTAACCACTTTCCACTCTTTTCCTCCTCTTAACCCCTTGGTGAACTGGCTCAACTCTACACTGTCTTCTCTTAAATCCCTGCTTCTACCTCCCCCTTAGCATATTGCTGATTGTACCCAGCCAAGCCTGAACCTTGGATTGCTTCTACCATCTGCCACCTTCACCCATGTTGCTGAACAAAGGGTGGAGAAAATCATGCAACTATTCTGACTGGGTCCACTATAAATTTGTTATACAACCTCAACTGGGCCCTTGCTGCTACTAGGCAATCCTACCATGCCTCAGTTATCAACTCATCATCCCCCTCTCTACACTGGCTTTTCTAAACCTTTTCCTCCCTACTCAGACTTCTCATGGCTTTCCCTCCTCCCACCCTCTCATCTGAGAACTTTGCCTCATATTTTATGGAAAGAAAATGATTCATTTGCCACAAGTTCCCTCTTCTCTCCTTTTCCTCATCTCATATCACTCAGACACCTTCTGCCACTATCTTGTTCACTCTTGTCTCATACGAAGAGATGGCCTTACTCCTTCCACCCCTCCATCTGCACAAGTGATCCCATTCCATCCCATATCCTCCTACAGACTGCTGCTCTGTCTCCCCTATTCTATCACTTATCCTCGGTCTTTCTCTTTCTACTGGCTCCTTCCCTACAGCCTACAAACATGCCCATGTCTTCTCCATCTTCAAAAAACTCTCACCTGATCCTTCCATCCCTGCTAACAATCATCCTACAACCCTTCTTCCCTTTGTGGCTAAAACTCCTTTAGAAGATAATTTACAACAGATTTCTCTGTTTTCTATCCCCTCGCTGTCTTCTTAATCACTTGTAATCTGGCTTCCAACAATATCATTGCTCCAAAACTGTCAATGATCTTTAAACTGTCAAATCCAATGGCCTTTTCTCGATCCTCAATTTTCTCAATCTCTTTGTAGCCTTTGATACTGTTGATCACCTTTTTCGTCTCTCCCGGTTCCCCTCCAATGTATCTGACTTCTCCTTCTCCATTTCCTTTACTCGATCCTCATGTAGGTCATACTGTCCAATAGTAGGTAGATCAAAGGGTTCTGTCCCAGGCTTTCATTTCTTCTCCTTCGATATTATACTATATTTGGTGATCTTATCAGCTCCCGTGGAATTAATTATCATCTCTATGCTGAATATTCTCAAATCTACCTATCCTGCCCTAACTTATCTGCTGACCTGCATCTCAAGCTACATGTCCAATAGACATCTTAACCTCAACATGTCCAAAATTGGACTTGTTTTCTTTTTCCCTAAACCTTCTTCCTCCCATCCAAACGTCCCTCTTATTATTTCGGGCACCACCCACTTTCTTAGATGTCATCCTCACCCTCCATATCCAATCTGTCACCAAGGCTTGCTAATTTCATTTTTGCAATATCACTCAAATAAGCCCCCTTCTCTCCTCTGATCTGCCACCGCCCCAGAGCAGGCCCTATTCACCTTACACTTAGACTATTGCTGTAGCCTATCAGTAGGTCAGCCTGCCTTGAGTCTCTTCCCATTCCAATACAACCTCCACTCAGCTACCAAAGTGACTTTTCCTAAACCACAGGTACTGCCATTCCCCTCCCCCTTATCAGATTGCTGATTGCACCCTGCCAAGCCTGAGTCATGGCTTACCTCTACCATCTGCCACCTTCAGCTCATCATACATTCTGCTGAACAAAGAAAGTCATCCAACTGTTCTGATTGGGTTCCCTATAAATTTAGGTTACACAACCTCAACTGGGCCCTCACCATCTTCTGCCCTCCCCCACTACCAGTGGCTTTCTATCAACTCTAGGATCAAATACAAAATCTTCTGTTTGTTATTCAAAACCTTTCATTAGCTAAGCCTCCCCCATCCTGCATTTCTCATCTTCTTACACCTTATTGCATGCCACATACTGTTTAACCCAGACACTGTCCTCCTTGCTATTCCATGAAAAAGATAGGCCAACTCTTGGCTCCAGATACTTTCCCTGACTGTCTCCCATACCTGGAACACTCTCCTTCCTCATCTCTACTCCCTGGATTCCTTCATTCCATACTCTACAGGAAGCTTTTCTTAACATCTTTTCATTCTAGTGTCTTTTCTTCACTAATTATTTCCTATTTACCTGGCATATGACTTGTCTATGCATATTTGTTTGCTTGTTGTCTCCTGGTGTTCTCCAAGAGGGTACGGAGGGTCTTTTGCCACTTTTGGTATCTCCAGCACTTAGCACAATGCCTGGTAAAAATGTTTATTGACTAATGCCTAGGACTAGAGTACAACGGTTTGCAGAATGAACTAATCAATCAATCAATAAAGTACTTTTTAAAAGTCCTTACACTGACACGGACTGAATTGTAGCTTTTTAAAATTCTGAGCCTATCCTTGGCTCAATGGATGCCCTATAAATTCATTCACTACCCTCTCAGTGCTGCCCTGAAGTTGTTATTCAATCCTAGCTAACAACTGCACAGCTGGAGGGGATCTTGGAATGGAAAAACCTCTTTTGTAGTAAATGTCCAGATGTACAAGGTAGGCTACCATGGGTTGCATTTTGAGTTCCTTTACTCTTTGGAACACATTATTTCATTCTCTACTGTTTTGGTGAGTACAGAATATTCTTGTGTTATTCAAATTTCCTTTCTTTTATATTTGAAGGTATTTTCCTGGTCATTTGGAGAATTTGTTTTTTGTCAGTGGAATTGCTCATTTCAACCACTATGTGTCTTGGAGTTTGCAGCTAAAGGTTTATTCTGGAGGAATGATTTGTGGATTCTGTCCACTGACACTTCGTTTTGTGTGTTTGGAAGTTCTGGGTATTTTTCTGTACTATTTCCTACACTATGATTTTTCAGAGGGGTTGTTTGACTAGTTGTCAAAAAAACCTGGTCTCTTCTGAGAGACCTATAATCCTTAAGTCATCTCTAAGCATACTATCTTTAAGATCAACATTTTGTTTCATGAAACCTATGTTTCCTTTTCATGTTAGTGCTTTTAGTTTCTCTTCTTCCAGATTGTCCTTTGCTTCTCTGCGTTTGCATCCCATTCATTTATCTTCTTGTTCATCACTGTGGACTCCTATGCTGCCAAATATTTCTGCCGACAGGCCATAAATTCTGCTTTTGTGATTCTTATTTCTCTTTTAAACCATTTAGCAACACCCTACCATGGTTTCATGCTTTCTTAGGAATCCACAGGGTCCTATGTCTCATCAGGTATTGATTCATTTTCCTTTGCTTACAAAATTCACACACAGATACCTGAATTCTTTTACCTGATCTAGAGGCCATATGCTTACCTATCATTAATGTTTTTCTTTTTGGTTTATTTATCTGCTAATATATTTAATTAAGTTTTCTTCCTCCTTAGATTTTTGGTAATTTTAGTCTTCTTCTCTTGTATAGACCCTTCTTGCTTGCTTTCTTACTCCTTCCATTTTGAGTGTGCATTTCCTTGGGGCTAGACCTCAAAGCCATCTCAGCCTCCTGTCCATGTTGGACGATTCACAGTTTACTAATTTCCATCTCTGCCCCAAGAGACTTCTTGAAGGGAAGGGGGTGGAACAGAATTGGCCCTGGCTGGATATTGGTCTCTTTCCCCAAGCTTAGTGGTCTGCCACACAGTCACACAGCCACACACCTGCGTCTTGCCCCAGTTCCTTCTGTCCCTCAGTTCTCTGTTTGAGCTTTGTTGTAGAACAAAATGCTATTGTTTGGCTGTACCAGACTGAACAAGTCTATGCCTTTTGGTTTTCCATGTCACTGGGGGATGTAGAGTTGAATCCTGCTATGAGCCCATGGGTCAGCTTATGAAGCCCTGATGCTGAGCATAGTAAATGATAAAGAAAACTATGCTAAGTAAATTCTAAAGGAGTTAACAATTAGTACTCTCTGTTGTTAGTTTGTTGAATTGCACATAATTTCTATTTTAGAGGTTTGAGAGATTGTGAGGGTTGGAGAAAATGTCTGTTCCTCTGTCTTTCAAGCCACATGACTTAGGGGGTCCTCTGTACTTTCTAAAAGTGGACTAGATCGCATTTGCTCTTTCCTGCCTGCCCTGGGCCTGACATGCCCTCACTCCAACCCAACTCCCAATCTCTGCCTATAGAAATTTTAAGAATCTTAAGAAATTTTAGGACATTTAAACTTTAAGACAGTCCTGAGAACTAAAATCAACTACCAGTATATTATAAGAATCCTTGTATAAGGGCCAGTGTATCACATGATGAGTAGTTCTCTGTAATTTCATTCCTCACCTCAGCCTCTTAGAATCCCTAGTTTCTTTCAAAGCTTACGTTTTGCAAATGGCCATTCCTGATCTCCTCAGATGCAAGTGCCTCCTCTCCTCCCATTCCCACCTAAAAAAATTCCTTTATATTTTAGTATATACTTATATGTGTACAGATTGTCTCCTGCTAGAAAATGGAAACTCCCTGAGGTCAGAGACTATTTTGTTTTTGTTCTTTTATGCCCAGCACCAATATAATGAATAGCAAGCATATAGTGATGCTTAATAAGTGATTAGTGACCGATTGACTGATACGGTAAGTCAGACTCAGAAATGCCCAAGAAGCGTTCTGTAAAATGTGGAAAGAAATATTTAAACTAAGATAATAACCCACGGGGAATGTGTTTTCATGGTTTTCCTATCCATCGTTCTCTCCTTTTTTCTGGTCATAAGGAAGAGTTTGACAAGCCTCAGTCCCAGTGCTTTTGGTACCCATTCGGTATTACAGATTGGCAGCTCTCAGAAAGTTCCTACGTCCATAAGCCTCCCAGCTTGGCCTTAATGCTGAATGAATTCTGAAAGTGGAATTTCTGATGCTTGAACAATGAGGTGAGGACAAGTAATAAAGAGCAAATCCTTGGATTAGTGAGCATTAGGGCATTAAAGGAAGAGGAGAGGATAGGATTTAGAGCTGCAAGTACAGTATTCAGTACACCTATCCTGTTCCTGTGCCAAACCGCATGAGCTGCTTACTGGGGGTGTGGGAGAGATTGAGTGGGTAAGCTGTACCTTCTTTCTGAGCTCTACCTCATCCCCTCATTCCCTCTCTCCACCCCTCTATTGTGAGAGTCCCCTAGCTCTCCTCCCTCATTGCCTCCAGTCTCCCTCCTTTTAAGTCCACCTTTCAAACAGCTGCTAAAGTCATCTTCCCAAAGGACAGAATCAAAGACTCTTATAGGGGAAAAAGAATTCATTGTTGATCTAGTCCATCCTATTCTGGAATTTCCTGGTCTTTTTCATGTAAAATTTGTTTGGTTACTTTTTTAAGTACCTCCTCCCCAGGCTCCGCCACCACCTTCACCCATGCACTGGCGCAGTTGTTTTTTGTTTAATCCAAGTGTCATTCTTTATCTTCCTCCCTGTAACATTTCATTGTGTTGGTTTTGACTAGTTGGTCCCGTTTGTTGAGATATTTCAGAATCCTGACTCAGTCTTCTAATATATTGGTTCTCTGGCCTCCTTTGGGACAGAGGTTCCCAATCTTCATGTTTCTAGGCTGAATGATTTTTGCAGCCTGGCTCCACACGGCAGCTGTTTTACTCCTTAATCATTTTAGTCATCCTTCTCAGGACTTTTTCCTGTTGTGTCTTTGCAATAGCAGCCAGAGCTGCCTATGACATCTCGGGTTTGTACACAAGGAAGCTTTGGGTCTTCAAATCAATCTAAGTCAGTGGATTGGGCGAGGCGGTAGGTATTATTGATAGAGTTTACCTAGATTTTAAGCAAAGCTTTTGGCAAATTCTCTGTTGTTCTTGTGGAAAATACAGAGGAATGTGAGCCAGATGATAGTACAGTAAAGTTGATCTGGAACTTGTTGAATGACTGGACACAAAAATCTACCATTAATGTATCAATGCCAAAATTAGGATTATATGATCATATATTTAAAACTTGAAGAAACTTGAGAAGTCTTCAGGTCCAACTTTTTCATTTTATAGATAAGGAAACTCAGGCTTCAAAAGGCCAATTATAGCCTACCCAAGGTCATCTAGGTAGATAGCAGTAAAGCAGGATCTTCTGATTCCAAATACAGTGTTCTTTCCACTCTATCACTCTAGGAGGTCTCCAGTAAAATGTCCTAATGATCTCAGCTTGACTCTATGCTATTTAACATTTTTGTCAAGGATTAAAGACATAGATGGCATGTTTATCAAGTGTATAGATGCCACAGGTTTGGAAGGAGACCTGACACACTGGAGGACAACCAAGAGTCAGAAGAGATCTTGACAGGCTAGAATATTGGGATAAATTATTAATTAAATTAATATTTAATAAATAAATAAATTAATTAAATTAATTAAATTAAATTAAATTAATTAAATTAAATTGAAGTTTAATGGAGATAAATATAACACTTTAAGCCTAGCTTCAAATGAGCAACTTCACCAGATGGCTAGACAGCAGTTTGTTTATGGACTACAACTTCAGTGTGAGTCAACAGCATGACATGGCAGCCAAAGTAGCTAAGGTAATCTTAAACTATGTTAAGAGAACTATAGGGTCCAGGACTAGTACAGTGATAATCTCACTGTTCTCTGCCTTGGTGAGAGTACATCCAGAGATTTCTCAATGCTGAATTTTCAGAAGAACATAATAATAAACTAAAGGACTTCCCAAAAAGGGCAATCAGAATGATAGAGTCCAATGAATTCATGCCATATAAAGAAACTGAAGCTATTCGGACCAAAGAAGAAAAAACTTCCCTTAGGCAGGAGAGGGAAGGGGGCACACGTGATAATTTTGTTCAAACATTTGAAAGTCTAGCACCAAGAAAAGGCATTAGATTTGTTCTAGTTGCTTCCCAAGGGCAGAGCTAGGATTAATGGACAAAAGAGACAAGGAGGGAAATTTAGATTTCATATAAGGAAAATCTTTCTAACAGTTAGACAATTCTGACTCTGTCTTCCAATATATTGGCTCTCCAGCCAACTTTGGGATGAAGGTTCCCGTTCTTAATGTTTACAGATTGGATGATTTTTATAGCCTGGCCTCATAAGGCAGTTGTTTCATCCAAAAATGAAATGGGCTACTTCAGGAAGTAGTAAAGCTTTTCAAGCAAAAAAGTGTGTAACCCCATGATGGTTATGTTGTAGTGGAAATTCTTGTTCAGGTACAAGTTGGATTAATAGTTTAGGAGGTTCCTTCCAACTCTGAGATTCTATAATTCTGTGAACAAGCATTTACTAAGTATCTGTGCTAAGCCTTAGGGATACCAGATGAAAAATGGTGGGGACCTTGCCCTCAAGAAGCTTAATATCTAAATGCTTTAAATAGTCAAGGTCTTTTTGAATCCTGATGCTGTCTCTTAGTATATTAGCTATTCCTCCCAGCTTTACGTCATCTGCAAATTTGATAATCATATATGCCTCTATCAAAGTCACTGATAAAATTGCTAATAGCCATAAAGCGAAACACAGATCATTGGAACTCTCCACTGGAGAGTTAACATCTAACTCTTAATAAGTAAGTCCAACTAGTATTTGAACTAGGCTAACACAGCATTATTAGGGGAGACAAGAGGCGTAGAACTGCTTTGATAAAGCAGGTAAGAATAATATAAGAAAAATTCTGCTATTGGCAGCTCTTGGGGATGTTATTCTTAACTAACTCTTACTATGTGATTAGAAGGTAAATTCCCATTGAAATGGAGGCTCCTTGAGAGGAGGGACTTGTATTTAGATGTCCGGAATCTAGTATCTTGTATATAGTAGGTACTTAAACAATGCTTGTTGATTGATTGACATCAACATAATTCCTCTTCCTATAGTAAACTTGTTTCTACTGTATTTAAGAAGGCACAATATGCTACTATCTTGACAGCTTAGAATGAAGAGGGACAAGAAAGAACCTTAAATTCACATGTGTTTTCTACTTCAAAATATAACTATATTATTATTTCTATTATTACTATCATCATCATTATGACACACCCCCCCAAAACAGCTGTGATTTCTTTGGTTGTGCATGTCCTCCATCAGTGTGGATTACAACTCTTCAATGACTTGAGCTGGTGTGGAGAGAGCGCAGACTCTGGGGTCAGAAGGTGTGGTGGCCTACGTGACCTCGGGTCTCAGTTTCCTCACCAATAATAAGAATGAGCGTTTTTACAGTGCTTTGAGGTTTGCCTGGTTCTTCATGTGTTTTATGTCACTTGATCCTCACTACAACCCTGTGAGACAGATGCTATTTTTACGCCCATTTTACAGATGAAGAAATTGAAGCCAAGAGAAACTAAGTGACTTGCCTGGGGTCACACAGTGAGTGTTTGAGGGAAGATGCAAACATAGGTCTTTCTGACTTTAGGTCTAGTGTTCTAATTCACCAGTTATGTGAAAACTGAGGAGATTGTATTGGGTGGATTCTGAGATCATTTCTCTCTCTCAATCTAGGATTGTCAATTCCAGTAGAATTCAAGCACAGGAACTGTGTTTTTTCACCTTTTTTGTATCTTTGGTGCTCAGCATGGTACTTAGCACAGAATAAGTACTTAATAAATGTTGGTTCATTGAATGGATACCTTTTTAAACAATTATATTAGCTGCTGGTGTAAAACAAATTTCTTATTTGCCAACCTTCTGATGATGTGTTTCTTCATTCATAGCTAAACCAGTTCTCTGAGGATGGACATGCAGGCCATAAAGGGCCTGATTTGAAGCCAGAGACATAATTTTAGAGGGTAGGGACAATTTAATAAATGCACACCATTAGCAGCAACAACTGAACTTTGCACCTGATCATCGAGAAAAGTATTCTAAACCAGGAAGGTAGCAGACCACCATTGTTAATGGCTCCCACCCATGAGCTACTAGAATAACTTATTTTCTCCCTGGCTAAACAGACTTTGTCTTCGTAATTCCTTTTATTATTTTCACATCACGATTTATGAGGTTGATTTCAGGACCTTTTCAGTGCTACTTGTCTGAGGTTCCAAAATTATTAATTATCACTTGGCTTGAAGCTTCTCTAACTTGGGAGGAACCGACAGAGCTCAGACATTTTTGGCATAGCCTTGGAGATTCCAGGGTTACCCCTAAATTGAATGTGGAAATGGAAGCATACTTCAATGACTGCATATAATAATGCCAGCAAGAAAAATGATAGGAATAAGGAGGTTAGCTGGAAGCTCATGTTTGGATCTCCCCCAGTGCTTAACACAGGGGTGGGGAACCTGTGGCCTCGAAGTCACAGGTTCCTCACTCCTGGCTTAACACGACACTTTATATACAGGCATATATATGTATAACACATATACACACACATATGTATATATGTACATACATGTATGTGTGTATATAGATATAGATGTACATGTACATATACATATACATATACATGTCCATCCTTCACGTAAAGATTTCCAGGGAAAACAACCTCACTCCATTTTTGGACAGTTATAACTGGGAGAAAATTTTTCCTCCTATTAAATAAAATCTGCCTGCATATGATTTGTACTCATTGCTTCTAATTCTTCCTTCTGAAGTTAAACAAAATCAGTCACATCTCTTTTCTACATGACTTACCTTCAGATACTAAAGAAAGTTGTAGCCTACACCCCTTCATACACACACACACACACACACACACACACACACACACACACCCTAAGCCTTTTTGATTCCGGGCTAACCATTCCCATTTCTTTAAATTGATCCTCCTACCACATAGCTTCAAGTTCCCTCGTCCTGCTGATCACTGTCTTTGACACACTCAAGCCTGTTAAAGCCCTTCAAAAGACTTGACCCTTAGAGCTGAACATAATATTCCAATTGTGTCTGACCCGAGCAGAGCACAGAGGGATTGTCATTCGATACACTGTAAATACTCTCCAATTCAATTGAACAAACATTTATTAAGTGCCTAATATGGTTAATTAAGGCAGGCAGATAGGTGGTGCAGTGGATAGAACACAAGGCCTAGCATCAGGAAGACCTGAGTTTAAATCCAGCCTCAGACACTTACTAGCTATATAACCCTGGGCAAGTCACTTACCCTTCTTTGCCTCAGGTTCCTCATCTGTGAAATGAGCTGGAGACAGCAATGGAAAACCACTCCAGTATCTCTGCCAAGGAAATCCCAAATGGGGTCACAAAGAGTCAGACACAACTGAAACTGTACAACGACAACATAAGTAGTGAAGGCTCTGCATTTTTCTTAATGCTTGTCTCTCCTTCCCCCGACAAGATCCTACTCTCTTTTTTGGCTGCTATATGATACTGGTGATTCATGTTTAACTTGTGGTCCTTCAAAACCCCAAGGTCTTCTTCATCTAAATTCTCACTTATGCTCAACATCCTGCAGCCTGGGAAGACTGCATTTATGAAGTTGTACATTTCAATCAGACAATAGAATGGGATAGCCTGTGAGGAAGTGCCAGATGCACTATTATCAAGGAACAATGTGTATGGTATAGTCAGTGAGTGCTCTTTACCCTTAGAAAGAAAAGAGATTAGTTCTGGCTAGAGCTTCAGGGGAGGGGGTGGGAGAAGTGGATTCACCGAAGAGGTAAGACTTGATGTGAGACTGGAGGGATTTGTAGAATTCGATTTGCACTTTGGCAAAATTAAGATCCAGTTTGGGCAGTCTGCTTTGCAGAATCCTGTCATGGTGGCTAGAGTCCTGGACTTCAACTCAGAAAGGCCTGTGTTCAAATTCCAACTCACATAAGTCCATTTACTATCTGTGTGGCCCTGGGCAAGTCACTTAAGCTCTCTGAGCCTCAGTTTCCTCATCTGCAAAATGGAGATCGTGACAGCACCTACCTGCTAGGATTACTATATAGAGCAAATGAGCTAAAGTATGTAAAATGCTCCGTAAACTTTA
This sequence comes from Trichosurus vulpecula, assembly GCF_011100635.1. Lineage (NCBI taxonomy): Eukaryota > Metazoa > Chordata > Mammalia > Diprotodontia > Phalangeridae > Trichosurus > Trichosurus vulpecula. Next base: position 313,368,112 of record NC_050575.1, read on the forward strand.
CAAAGTGATGTAGAAATGTCCGATATTATTGATGATAGTCATGATAACAATAGCCATGTTTTTACTTACCTGGAGTGAGCCTCAAAATGTTTGACAGTTATAAGACTTAGCAAATAAGCGAGTCTTTTAAAAGGAAAATGTGCATGTGTGCTCATGCATATAGAGAGGAAAAGGGGACTATGGTCAATTGAGATTGAAATGTAGTTGCTAAAGTAACTTTTTCCTGAATAAGAAGAAATTATCATGGTCTTGAACATAGATTTTATGTAAATCAGGGGCACAAATATATAATATGGTTTTCCCTCTATGATGTGAAAAAGGAAAATTAAGTTTTTTAAGTATCAGTGTTTGGGGACAGAGATAGAGGTATCCAAAATACAATTAAGGCCTTCCCAAAGATCAGCTAAACAGCTTTCTTTAAGGAGAGAAACCAGAGCACCAAAGTGAAGAAGCCATGACATAAACAAATCTGATTTAACACCAAGAGAAAACCCAGCAAGGGCTTTGCATGCCTGCACTAGAGTTGGCTTGGCAAGAGGCTATAGAAAGGCTGAGTCTAAAGGCTTCATCATACTCTGAAACACTGAAGATGAGAAGAGGTAGGGGGTTTTCTAGGATAAAAAGGAAAACTGGTTTAGTTAAGTCCAAGTTAATAAAAGTGGAGTTAGTAGCAAAAGTGAAGTTAGCAACATTACTTGTTTCTGTATCCTTTCAAAAATTCATTTTAAACAGGATCACTCCTATGCTATGGTGAGGCATCATAGGACTTTAGGTTTTGCCATAGTGTTGGTTGGGACTAAGGGCTACTCAGAGGTGGTCAAAGTGCTGTAATGGAAATTTCCTTTAATAAGGAGTTGTCTTACAATAATAAGCTTAGTAGGCTGATTAATTTGTGTTTCTATTGCAGAAAAAAAAACCTAATGATTAGGTTGAGTGAGCCAAGCCCAGGGTTTCATTTCTCACCTGGTATCACCTACCTGAATGACATGTACTCTGCCAAAGAGGTTATCAACCTGCATAGGGCTTATCTTGAAAACCCAAGTCTATTAAATAATAATAAATTTTCAGGGAAGAAGCCACCAGTCCTCAGCACCTGTGGGCTTCAGCCTTCCCTCTCAAGTTTCCCAAGCTACCTTTTCATTCGAATTACCATCCTTCACTGCAGGTACCACATCTGTGTGACTGTGTTGATCTACTTCCTCCCTCTGTTGGTGATTGGTTATGCATATACCATGGTGGGCATCACCCTCTGGGCAAGTGAGATTCCTGGGGACTCCTCTGACCGCTATCACGAGCAAGTATCTGCCAAACGCAAGGTAAGTTCCTACAATCCTAAGCAAAGCCACCACAGGGTTAGCCAGGCAGCTAAGAATCAATCAGTCAACAAGTATTAATCAAATGCTTACTATCTGCCAGGCATTTTGCCAAGCACTGAGAATTCAAAGAATAAAGAAACAATCCCTGCCTTCAGATGTTTATATTATAAGGAAGATAACATATAGAAATCAAGATATACAAATTAAATACAGAATAGATGGAAAATAAACTTCAAGATGGCCTTAGTAGCTGGGAGACCTGGGAAAGGACTCTTGGAGGAGTTGAAGTTTGACCTGGATCTTAGAAGAAGCCAAGTATTCTAAAAGTCAGAAGCTGGGAGGGATGGGATTCCAGGTGTAGGGAACTGCCATTACAAAAGCACAAAGATGGGAGCTAGAATGTCATATGGAAGGAACAGCAATACAGCCAGCATAGCTTGCTTCTGAAGTTGGTGGAGGGAAGTAGCACATGGGAAGGTAGGAAAGGATCTCAGCAACTGTACAGAGCTTCAAGTGCCTAACAAAAGACTTTCTATTTGATTGGGGTAGTAATAGGGAGCCATTAAAGATTAATGAGTAATATGTCAGACCTGATCTTTAGGAAAATCACTTTGGTAACGGTGTGGGAAATTAGTTGGAGTAGGGCTGAGGAAGAAGAAAGAAGGGATGAGAGGTGTAGCTTATGGAAAGAATGTGTCCATGTGAGAAACATGGCAAAGGGATACAAAGTCAACTCTCATCAATACATCAGGTAGGAGCCTACATGGGATCAACGAAAGAAAGCTAGAGAAGGAAAAAAGCCACAATGGTAGGGAGAGGGAGGTTTCCCACACTAATTTCATGAGTGGTTGTCTTCCTGGCAGGTGGTCAAGATGATGATTGTGGTGGTCTGCACTTTTGCCATCTGCTGGCTACCCTTTCACATCTTCTTTCTCCTGCCCTACATCAATCCGGACCTTTATATGGAGAAGTTCATCCAACAAGTCTACCTGGCCATCATGTGGCTAGCCATGAGCTCCACAATGTACAACCCCATCATCTACTGCTGTCTCAACGACAGGTAAAGAGCTCTGATTGCCCTGTTACCCCTTCTCTCCCCCATCCCACTCCACATGGGTCCAATGTAAGAGGAACTGAAAGAAGGAGAAAGACTTTGATTCTGAAGTGAAGTCTTTCATCCCATGTTTTCTGTCATCCCCATGCCCACAGATTTCTACCATATTCACCTTTTCCCCTCCTTTTTCTCTCTCTCTCCTGCTTGCTTCTGCCTTACTTCTTGTGCTCTCAGATTCCCTTTCTTTTTCCTCTTCTTTTTGTCTTTTCATTGCTTTTCTACCTTGATTGGTGCTTCTTTTGCTATGCGTCACTGGACTTACCCTAATTGACGGTACCAAGGATGTAAAAGGTCATCTTGAGTGTCTAAATCAGTATGGAGGAGAACTGGACTGGAAGTCAGAGACCTGGGCTATTTAACCTGGAGAAGAGAAGACTTAGGGAGATTTAGGGGTTCTCTTCAAATATCTCAGTTCTACTCAGGAAGCTTTTATTAATGTCAGCTATATGCCAAGCACGAAGACAAAAGTAAAAGTCTCTGTCCTCTGGAGCTTACGGTCTACTGGCAATAACAAGATGTGCATAGATGAGTAAATAGCAAATATATCCCAAATAAACACTAGTTATTCCTAGTGGGGAGCACTAAAACCTGGGGGAAACAGAAAATGCCTCTTGGAAGATTAAACTTAGCCTTTAGGGGAGCCAGGGATTCTAAGAGCTGTAGTTAAGGAAGGAAGCAATCCAGGAATAGGGGGACAGCCCAAAGGCAGAGAGAGGAGATGGAACGTCGTGATGGGAAACTGCAAGTATGCCCATTTGGCTAGAATTGCTAGTGCATATGGGGGAGTGATATGAAATTAACTTGGAAGGATCAGTCAGAGCCAGGTTGTGAAGGGCTTTAAAGGCTAAGCAAAGGAATTTGTATTTTATCCTTGGGGCAATAGCTACTGAAGCCTCTTAAAGAGAGGAGTACCATGATTAGATTTGCATGATGTTGTTGTTAAGTCATTTTTTTTTCAGTTGCGTCTGATTTTCCATGCCCATTTGGTGTTTTCTTGGCAGAGATACTGCAGTAGTTGGCCATTTTCTTCCCCAGCTCATTTTACAGATAAGGAAGTGAGGCAAACAGGGTTAAGTGACTTGCCCAGGGTCACACAGCTAGTAAGCGTCTTAGTCTGGATTTGAACTCACAAAGTTGAGTCATCCTTACCTTAAGCTCAGTACTCTATCCACTGCACCACCTAGCTGCCCTCATTTGTGCATTAGTCTTTGTTTGAAAGGGCAGTAATGTGCCAGAGGTGCTAGACTGGTTCTGCTTGACCCTAGAAAACAGAACTAGGAACAACAGGTGGAAATGACAAGGAGGTAGATCTGAGTTAGACATCAGAAAAACCGCCCAGTATTGGAACGGTGCAAAAATAGAAGAACAAGGCACCTTGTGTTACCCACCTCACAAGTTATAAAGAAAGGAATGCAATGCAATGAAAAAAAGAGCATTTTTTCCTAGTCCAGATTTGTGATTTCAACAATGCAGGCCATTTCTGAAATAGGAAATCCCTCTGTGGGTGCAGGGCAAAGGCTCTTCTTTGACTGGCTGCTTGGAACAGTGCCTGGGGCACCTAGCTACTAGCCCAGAGTCAGATGGCCAGTGGATGTCAGAGGCAGGTCTGGAGGCCAGGGCCTTCTGACTCCAAGGCCAGCCTTCTATCTACTATCACACACTATGCCTCTTTATTATTTTGACATTTTAGATGTGCATATTTTCATCCCATTTCAGCCATAACTACTTTCTTACAGCATGGAGAAGTAAAGATTTAGGGGGACTTAGGGGTTCTCTTCAAATATTTCAATTCCTCTCAGGAAGCTTTTATTAAACACCAGCTATATGCATCCTCTGTCATCTCCAGTCATCCTAATTGATATCAGGTCTCTGGACCCAGATGGCTCTGGAGGAGAAAGTGAGGCTGGTGACTTTGCACAGCCCTCCCTCACTCAAATCAAATTCAATTGCAAGTCATGTCATCACCTCCCTGATGTTGTGGTCCTCTTCGAGAATGAAGGACAAACCGCAACCCCACCCTACACCAAAGCAGCTATTTTCTGTTATTACTTAAATTGTGAGCCACTACACTATACTACACTCCCCTGGGGCTCAGTGTCCTCATCTGTAAATGGGCTAGATTGCATGATCTCCAATCTACTTTCTAACTATAATCTGAGGTGCATACATCAGTAACTTTCCCAAAGTCACTCATGTGTTGAGTGACAGAGACAAGTTTCGAGCCCAGATCCTTTGACTCTAAGTCAAAGTGTTCCTTCTAGTGGATGATACTGCCTCCAAGAAAACTATAAATACAGGAAGTATGGGCATGTGATGAAGTGTCAAATAATTAGTAGGTATACATGTTATTAGGACTCAGAGGAAGGTAAACTTGGGATCATGTGGTGATAAGTTTAGGCCTGGGAAGAGACTTTAGAGGTAATCTAAACAAAGGGTAATGAGATCGTAGAATCAAAATGGTAGCCTTGGGGTGGCCACTCTATGTGCTTATTATCTGACCATGTTACCCACCCCACTCAATATTTTTCAATCAATCCCAATCAATTGCTTCCAGTATAAAATATAAATTCAAAGATCTCTACAATCTGGCTTCCACTTTTCTTTAAAATTTCTATTTCATAGTACTTCCCTTCTTGTACTGTCTGGTCTGGTTAAGCTGACCTACTAGCTCCATACATGATGCCACACCTCCCACATCCATGCCTTTGTATAAATGGTCCCTCTCCTCCCCAATCTGGAATAAATTTCTTCCCCCCACTCCTACTGAGAGAATCCCTATTTTCCTCCAAAGAATACCTCAGGTGGTATCTCCTACATGAGCCTTTCCTGATCCACCCCCCCATCCAATTATTACCATTATCTCCCTCTTTTTTTATATTTTTGTAGGGGGGAAAGCAGGGCAGTTGGGGTTAAGTGACTTGCCCAAGGTCGCACAGCTAGTAAGTGTGTCAAATGTCTGAGGCCAGATTTGAACTCAGGTCCTCCTGATGCCAGGGCCATTGCTCTACTCACTGTGCTACCTAGCTGCCCCCATTATCTCCCTCTTAAAGTTACTCTGTGTTATTATTGTATTTGCTTCATATGATATTGTGTATGATGCTGCAACCCCCAATAGAATGTAAATTCTTTGAGGGCTAGGAGAATTTTCTTTTTGTTTTTGTGTGGCAATTAGTCTAATGTCTTTTTTATAATGGATGCTTCATAAATATTTGTTTAATTGAAATGGGTTTCTTGCCTTGGCAGATTTCGCATTGGCTTTAAGCGTGCCTTCCGGTGCTGTCCATTCATCAATGCTACAGAATATGAGGGTCTTGAAATGAAGTCCACCCGCTATCTGCAAACCCAAGGCAGCATGTATAAAGTCAACAGAATTGAGACCACTGTCTCTTCAGTTGTTGGGGCCAATGAGGATGAGCTGGAAGATGGCTCTAAGGCCAAACGCCTATCCCTAGATCTCACTTCCAATGGTTCCTCACGAAGTAATTCCAAGACCATGTCTGAAAGCTTCAGCTGCTACTCCAACACTCTCTCCTAAACCTGGACCACATGGGGCAGCCAACCAAAAATGGCTGCCTTCCACCTTCACCCCAGGACTTCATGAGCACATTCACCAAGGTGAACCCATGTCACTGTCTTTTTTCTTTTTTAATTATTTTTTCATTTCAGACGGGCATGAAATTCATGATCTGGAGAGCATGAGACAGTCCTCAAGGATGGGGCCTGTGGAAAGTAATGGTGTGAGGAAGTGAAAGATCACTGGATCTAGGGGCCTCTTTCTAGTCAACTTCTGCCACTGATGGCTTCTGTTCTTTAGGAGGATCACTTCATCTTGTGATGCTCAGTTCCTGTTCCATTCAATAAGAGAGTTAGATGACACATTCTCCAACATCCCTTGCAGATGTAAGATTCTATATAGGAGATAATTAATAAACACTGAAGAAAATACAGCTGGCCAGGAGAGATGATAAACCACTCCTGTACGTTCACATGAAACTGTCCTTCCTCCAGACTACTGATTCCATGCTCCTCTTTACTCGGAGAGGTAAGCAAGAAGAGGAATATTTGAGATGCCAGAAATGATGATGATAATGGAGAAGATGAGCATCTGCAAGCAGTTCCTAAGAGCCCAGCAATTCAACAAATTCAGCTAGCCTTGAGGTAGCATCACTGGATTCTTCTATGATGTCTTTTCTGGGTCACTGCCCTCAATCGATTTCAGCAGGATTGATCCATTAGCACAATCTAACATCTGTTGGGAACCAGGAGTCAAGAGGTTGGACTTTACCACAAGCTAAGTCACCTCAGGCAGATCACTTCTCTCTGGGCTTCAGTTTCCTCCTTCCTGAAATGAAAAGGTGTTGAATTAGTTGGTCTATAAGAGCCTATCCAGGTCTCACATTGTATTTCCGAAGTTATGGACAACTCTCATGATTTTGTGATCCAGCGGTCCGACGTGTTCAAAAATACCTGATAAATTGTGTTGCCTTGGACAAATCTTTCCACTTCCCTGGACTTCAACTTCCACCCCTCTACTAAAGGGGAGTTGGGATAAAATAGCCTGTCTGATCTTTTCTGACACTGACTTTCTGTTCCATGTCCAGAATATTCTAGATTCTAAGGTACATTCCACATCTGACATTCCATTTTCTGTCTTCTAAGGTCCCTCTAGCTCTAACATTCCATGACTTTATGATCTAGGGGTCCCACCTGACCAAAAATATTTGATAAATTAAATGACTTTGAGCAAGTTGTTACACTACTGTGGGCCTCAATTTCTTCCCTTGTAATTGGGAGGGAATATTTCAGGGCCACATTTGAAGGTCATTACCAACCTAATAAAGGTATGGCCAAAACAAGACTTAACAGTCACACATGGATAACCCAATAGGCCAGAGTACAAAGAGCAATAGATGCCAGGAACAAAAACCAGTCAGCTCTGAAGGAGTACAACAAGTATGCAAGTATAGAAGTCAGTACACAGATGGCACAGTACAGGGTACAGATAACCTCTCAGTGAGGTGAGGGGTCAGTAACTTGGGGGAACTAGGAGCATGGAAATAGATACCTAGGAACAGAGATGACTGGGACTAAAGCAGGCATGTTGGCGTCTGTGGGAGTTGTTGGCATTCTGGCCCCAACCCCACTATAACCATTAGCTCAATTTTTTCCATGCCTCCTGATGCCTTGACTGTGTTCGTCAATATGAAGGATGAAGGAATGTGGGACTGGTTGATCTCCAAGGTCCCTTCCAGTGGACACTCTGTATTCAACGGTCCCTTCTATCTCTGGCATTCTATGATTCTATAATTGTGCTGTTTAAAAAAAAAGAATCATCACCTGAAATGGAATTTTCAAAAAGAAGAGAGAAATAGAGTAAAATCCAGTTACTAATAAGCAGCTCAGTTTTTCCTTCTGTGGAGAGGTGGGTCTTGCCAGGAGCCACATGTAAATAAGCACATGAGATGTGCTTCCTGAATTCATCCTCAAAACTGTTTACTGAATTCCCTTCCCAGGGACTTGGTGGTCATCTCTAAAATTAAAACTGTCATTCATAAAGCTCAATCTCTTGCTATTATTAGCCTTCAGGAAGCCAAGCTTTCATCATGGACCTCACAGATCTACTCCTGACTCTCTAGCATGCAGCAGGTTCTCCCCCCACTGCCAAAGGCCCCACCATCTCTCCTTACCAGCAGCCAGGGAGAGAAAAAAAATCTGGATCCTGCTCCAACCAGTTGTGTGTTTCTTGGGAAATTAAGTTTGCATGTGAATTCATGTAGAACTTCATCACTAGGACTTTCTCAGAAAGACAAAGCATATTGACTATGTTAGTGATGCTATGTTGCTTGCCATTGAGACATGTCAAACGAAGCACCCTAGAAACTCTTTTAAATTAGCCTCTTTGGCTCCATCAATCTGCCAGCCATCTCCTGGCTTTTGTGGTGACTTTCATGATGAATATTGCTCCATCCCTTTGAGATAAGCAGTCTATAAAAGAGAGTCATTATGACGATTCTTTTCTTTTTCAGGCTTTTGAGAGTTACAGAAGTTATGTTTACACCATATTACTATCCAGAATGCATTCAATTGCTAGGATTTTATGCTGGGGGTGTTTGGTGTAAGGTAGAAGAATCTCTAACCAGAGAAAGCATCATGGGGATACTTCTTTCAAGGTACTCATCTCATGGATGCACAGTTTATATTGGTAGTGGTAAAGGGATAACATAGGTGGGCTAATACTGCCACACAGGTTAGTCTTGGGTCTTGTGGGGGCCCCAGGGTCATTAGTAGATTTTGATCTCCCTGACATGATGGTAATGTGGTATAGCAAAAATAAACAAACAAAAAACCATGAACTAGAAATCAGAAGACCTGAGTTCAAGTCCCAAGTCTACCATTATCTGTGTGACCTTGGGCAAGTCACACAACCACTCAAGGTGTCAGTTTTCTCATCTATAAAGTGAGGGGGGGGGTTATACAAAATCTTTAATATCACTTTTAGGTAAAAATCTATGAGTACAGCCAGCTCTAACACATGCCCACACTGAAGAGAAAAAGTAAAGGGAAAAGAGTGGGGCATTGGGTGAAGAAGGAAGGGTAATTAAGGACAGTGTATCTCCACAATAGAAGTATACCATGGAAGGCTGGGACAGGAAACAAAGGTGGGTCCTTTGACCATTAGAAATGGCATTGAGAAGAGAGAATAGATGAATGTAAAAAATCAAATAAAAATTGGATGAAACTTGAAACGCCAAAACCCATTTTTAAAAGATTTGGCCAATGGCTATAACAACACAAACATACAACTTTAGTATCACCCCCTTGAAACTCTCTAACTCATTTACCCCTTAGGGGAGTGTCTGGACAAGTCCAGGGTCCCTCCTTGAGAGTCATATGTTAAAGGATCAGCCTCCCTGTCCCTACCTAACAACATAGCCAAAATAGGTCCAGCATTATTTCACTGCCGTATATGGATGGTAACAGAAGAGAGAACGGTCATTATATTGGTAGATGAGTCCAAAAGGAAGGGTGAAGGAGAAGATGAGCTAGCACAAAAAAGGAAAAGAATTCAGAATAACCATGATGATTTGGAGAAGTGGTCAGACAAAGTTCAGTTTGTAAGAGGGTCATGATAGCTGCCTTCAAGTGCCTCAAGGACTATCAACTGGAAAAGTCATTAGAATTGCTCTGTTTGGCCCCCAGACAACTCTGTTTTGCCAAGTGCCATCTCTGTTGTGATAACTGTCATTTTTTTCATTTTCACTCCTAGGCTGCCTAGTATTCCTCATGTCCTATAACTCCATGTTAACCGCACAACAGACCTATGCTTAACCTCAGCTGCATTCTCAATGCTGTTCAGAAATCTTTTGGTTCCTATATGATTCAGATCAATGCAATAATTAAGCACCTACTATGTACTAGGTACCGGGCATACAGACGCAAAAATAAACAAGTCATGTCCCTGTTTCAGTCTGACATTTCAACTTTTCATATCCTGTCTTGTTTCATATTATTCCTCCCATCCCATCCTACACCAACCTCAACATATGCTCTACATTTCAATCAAACCAGACCACTAGCTCTTCCCAGAAATCAACATGCCATCTTCTATCTGCTCACACAGGTTTCTACCTTTTAGAATATTCATCTTCCCTTAAGGCTCATCTTAAATGCCACTTCCTTTGTTTAGCTACTCAAATCTACCAAAGCCTCCCCACCCGTGAGTATCTATCCTTTCTCAAATATACTTGTAGGACTTGTTTGTTTCCCCAGCTCCCACAAATGCCCGCCTTGAATTATATGTGTGTGTGTGTGTGTGTGTGTATATATACATATACATATATATATATATATATATATATACGTGTGTGTGTATATATGTCTACATGACATAGTCCTCTCAGTAGAATATAAACTCCTTGAAGGCAGGGGCTCTTTCATTTCTGTCTTTTTATCCCTGAACACCAAGCACAGTGCTATGTACCAGTAGGCAATTTGTAAATGTTTGTTGTTACCATTATCATAGAGTCAAACACATATATGAAAAAAGAATCCTCTCTTTAATATCCTGGGCAAGTGGTCATCTAGCCTCTGCTCGAAGACCTCCAGTCATAGGGAACTCTTTTTCTCCTGAGACAGTCCATTCCAGTGAATCAGTCAATGAGCATTTAAGCAACTACTATGTGCCCAGCACTGTGCTAAGCACTGGTGATACAAAGAAAGGTAAAAGGCGGTCCCTTCCCTCAAGGAGCTATAATTTGCTTTGGGGTTGCTCAGTTTGTGGGTTTAGCACTATATGAAGTCTAAATATTACTGTCTACAATTTCCATCCATTGCTCCTGTTTCTGCCTTCTGGGGTCAAATAGAATAAATCTAATGTTGCTTCTTTGTGCCACCCCTTCAGACGCATGTACAGCTATGATTTCTCTCCAGCCCCTGTTCCCAAAGTTATAGCTTCTTCAAGCTAAACATTCCAGGACCTTCAGTCAGTCTTCACATAGCATAGTTTACAACGTCCTCACCATCCCCATCACTCTCCACAGGATGTGTACTAGCTTGTCAATGTCCTTCTTAAAATAAAGCACCTAGAACCAAACACACTATTGTATATATGGTCTGACCAGGATCGAGAACACTGAGGTTCCCTTGCTCCCATTATCATCTTTGTGTTAATACAGCTCAAAATCTCATTGGCTTCCTTTGTTGCAATCATACTATTGACTCATCGAACATTGAAGTTCACTAAAAACTCCAAGTCTCTTTTTTTCAGATTTCAGGTCCAGAAATGGTTTCAGAGAAGATCATAGATTCCAAGCTAGAAGTGACCTTAGAGACCACCTAGACTAACCCCCTCATTTTACAGATGAGGAAACTGAGCCTCAAAGAGTTTGAAGGACTTGTCCATGGTCATACAGCTTAGTATATATACAGAGATGAGACTTGAACCCAGGTCTATCCTCTATGCTGTGCTGACACATACCATGTCAGTAAGTCTTAGCCAGCTTTCCCCGGCCTACTTATCTTTAGAGTAAGGAACATGGTCATAGTGTACGCACACCGACTGACTATGATTCTCCTGGGCTTTATTCTCATGATAAAAGGTTGAAACCCTTATGTTTCTCCTTGTTTCCACACATACCCCTCTTAAAATAGTGTCAGTGAGTAAAAGATTCTAAGATGTCCCAGAGCCGTTTGGCTGTTGTTTTTCCATTACTTTCAGGATGATGTAATCCCATTCCTCTGCTTCATAATATGGAAACTGTTCCACAGGATTCTTAGCCTTTGTATAGGTTGGAGATCAAGGATGGAAGCTGCAAGGAAGTGAGACTTATTAGGTGCCATTCAGGACCAGGATTTTTATCTAGTTTTGCTATTGGAAAATATGGTTCAGAAAACCCTGGATATAAGGGATATCGAATGTACTTATCAAACCGCTTCATGAGCTTTTCTACTTTTCCAGTTCCACCCTTTACTTTTTACTGACTATAACCACTGCTGTTCCCCACAGACTGCCTACAGAGAGAGTGGGCAGTTTTCCAAAGTACCATGTATTAGAAACAAATCATTGGGGATTCCATCCCCCTCCAGTGGAGAGAGTCTTCTGTCCTGAATTGTTATATAATGCAGATCACACATAAACAGTAACAAACAAAAATCCTGCCCACTGAGCTTAAAGATTAAAGCTAGGGAGATACATGAGAAAACCCGGGAGGTGTCTGTGATGTGATGGAAAGCAGTGTAGATTTGAAATATGAAGACGAGGGAACAAATAACAGCTCTCACATTTCTTACTTGTGTAATTTGAGGCAAATCATTTAACCACTTTGATCATCCATTGCCCCGTCTGCAACTGGAGGATTTAAAATCCCAGGATATGTAGGCTACCTAGGATTGTGAGGAGCCAACAACATAATGCAGAGAAAACCTGTAAGGCTGTGGAATTTATTAGCTATTATTAAGTCCTGTCTCTTTCACTTACTACCTTGTATGACCTTAAGAAAGTCACTTAGCCTTTGGCTCCCAAATGTCAAATGAGAAGGTTGGTTGAGTTCATTCCTAAGCTTCCCTACAGCTCCAGGATTTGATGACTCTGTTATTCTAAGAAGGAAATCTAAGTTCCTGAAAAATAAGCCATCAACTCCCTACTTCCTTCTTCCCTCAGGAAGAAATCATTTGTGTCCCCTAGTTCCATATTTACTGCTACTCTCTGCCAATCATGAAGTAATATGGATTGTAAGGAATAAGGTCCTGGGTGATTGAGATGGCAGAAGGGTGAGCAGTGTTCTGAAAGTTGCCATTTACACCTGTAAGTGTTGCTGCTTGTACTTCATTCCTGAAGAAGACCATGACATCAGAGAGACGATGCTAAGACATGCAAGTAATTGGATTTAAGTGAGGGAGGGCTGTGCAAAGTCACCAGCCTCGCTTTCTTCTCTGGAGCCATCTGGGTCCAGTGGCCAGATATAGATCAGGATGACTGAACATGGCCTTGAATGCAGTGGGAGACCTTGACCTTTTTGAACTAAGGTCTTTCCCAGGTCTCAGTTTGACTGAGGCAACGCCTATTTGGTGATTAAGGCTAGGTAAGAATGAGACTTCTTTTACCTAGTCCAAAAAAAAAAAAAGATTTCTCCTCATGGAAGGAAGCACCTATAATTGACAGAGAGCTGGAAGTAGCCTCAAATTGAGAGTGGGATCCAACCAGGTGAACTAGGTGTGAAATGGAATTAGATACTAGATAAAGGACAGGGCTAGAACTAATATCAAAGAGACAGCCAATTACAGAGGCAAATTTCAACAAGGAAAAATCTCCTGATAATTAGAGCTGTTAAAAAGTAAAGTAGTTTGCCTTGGAAAGAAATAGGATCATAGAGTTAGAGCTAGAAGGGACCTCAAAAGTTATCTAGTCCAACTCCTCATCTTATAGATGAGGAAAATGGAGCCTAGAGAGGTGATGTGACTTGCCTAAGGTAAGTGAATAGCAGAACCAGGATTCAAGCCCAGAAGCTCTGACTCCAAATCCAGAGGTCTTTCCACTACACCACACTTCTTCAGTGAGTTCTCCCTCACTGGAGATTTTCCAGTGAAGACTGATGAGCCCTAAAAGATGTTTTAGAGGAGATTCTTGCCTTGTTATGCAGTGAGCTAAATGACTTTCTGAGATTCCTCAGGATCCTTAGTCCTAGGATGCTGTTATAAGCTCCTATGCCAAAAATGCATCATCATTAAAACAAAACAACCCCTAATATTTGAAGAATAGCAAATTCATGAGTCAGGGTTTTGCTTGTTTATGTGTTAGCCGAGGAAAGATCATGCCTTGGCTGCAGGAATCAGCAAGCAATTCATTGATACAATCTCAGTGCTGCTGAGAGCCAGTTGATAACATGCTGTTAGAAAGTGATGAAGGAATGGGAGTCCAAGCAAATCTTTTTATCCTGTATCCTTTAGCTAACTTGTTTCAAATCAGCAACTTTTTCTCTCACTAGCTACCCAATTATAGAAGAAACCAGGATCAAGGGATCATTGTTTTGTGTTGGGTTTGATATAAGGAATCCCTGATGCACCAAGAACAGTTTTAACTCCATAGCTTTGAATGAATCACTTCTCTGATTTTTCTCTCATCTTTGTCAAAGTTTATCTTTGGATATCAGAACTTACTTCGAATGAATGCTCCTATCTCCAAAGCTGCCTTCCACCCTCGAGGAAAAAGTGTCAGGGTTGAGCATTTGTTTGTTTCAGCTCAGAGCCTTTTAGGGAAATAGGATAATACAAGGGCAAGGCAGGGGAATAAACACATTCCCAGGGTATCAAATCACCTTGACAGCAAGCTCAGTACAAAGCAATTCAGATATGCATATTATGTATGTACACACACATACATGAATTCATATATGTCTATACATATACATATACTGAGCAGTTAGGTGGTACAGTGAATAGAACTAGAGTGAGGAAGACCTGAGTTCAAATCCAGCCTCAGACACTTACTAGCTGTGTGTCCCTGGACAAGTCACTTAACCCTGTTTCCTCATCTGTAAAATGAGCTGGAGAAGGAAATGGCAAACCACTCCAGTAAGAAAACCCCAAATGATGTCACAAAGAGTTGAATACAATTGAAACAACTACACAACAAAACAACAAAAATACACATATATGCATACATGTTATATGTAACATAACATGTATACTCATGTATACATTGGGCTCATGCTAACCTGGAGACACCATCCTTCTTCCTTTCGGTCCGTCTGCTCCTTCCCCGTCACACCCCAGGCCACAGGAAACCACTGCTTTGCACGTGAAGTTACAATTGAAATGATTCCCAACACTGGAGTACAAAACCTGGGTTTCTTAAACATATCCCTAGGGGAATGGCACAGTCTCAGATAAATCACTCTCACAGATAGGAAGCCTAAGTGTCACCCCAGACTAACTCTTCCAGTGAACTGGCCACCTCCTCCTCCACTGGCCATAGCCCATTGGGCACTTTGTTAGGGACACACCACAAGTGCTACACCTCTCCCCACATAGCTATCTTTCCAATGGAGTCACATATCAGCAGAGAGCACAGAATACCCTGGTAAAGGAAAAATCCCTAGGCTACTCACACAATGGCAACGGCGTACTTCTCCATGAGCCAAAGGTTTGTGTAGGTCAGCTTCTCACTCTTCTGATAAATTAATTTTGTCCAAAAGAGATAGGGTCATGACACATCTTACATCTTCTGGCAAGGGTTATTGCCCTTCCTTCTCTTTAAATAGTTCAGCAAAATGCCTCCTCATGCATTTGCCTGAATAGTGAAGACAGTATTCCACTATCCTGGCAAAAATACCTGAATGGTAGAGCGTTTATCTGTTCTCACTTCTCTGGTTTAACTGGGTTCCACTAACGTCTTGGTCCTGGCTTCAGAGGATTCCTGTAGTTGAACACAAACAAAGCACAGTCATGTCAGATTTGCTAAGACAGGCTTTATTGAAGTATCCTTAGAGAGAAAAAAATTCTAGATGATGTTAAGTAGTTATAGCTTCTCTTCATAGCTTGTTCTGGCCCCCCCAAGATCCTCACAAACTTCAGGGGAGCAATGGTCCATGCCAGGAATTTGCTCTAAGCAGATCAGGACTGCTCTTTGGGCAAGGGGCCTGCTATTAAATAGGTTTAAACCTATTCTTAACCCAATTTCTGATGACTCCTTAGTATCCATGGATATATTTCAGGGGGTCTAGAACTTGATATCAAGGAAAAAAATTACAGCTTTATTTCCCATAACCATCGGTTTCCTTAACAAACTGGTATATTTTATGCATTTGAAAACATTATTCTGAGAAGCGGTCCATACGCTTCATCAGACTGTCAGAGATTAAAAAATAGGTTAAGAATCCCCTTGCTAAAGGGACCTCACTTGAACTTAGCCAACCCCAGGATGTGTTTACCCCTCAGAGTATTTCTCCATTGTGGATTCAAATACTGGACTTACTCCCAGAGCTGAAGTGATTGGTGTAGGTCCCTGGAAAACGTAAGGGTTCCTGAACTGGGCATGCTTTCACAACACCTAGTTAAAATGCTAATAATGAAAGGGAGGTCAACCATAAGCTATAGCTGCTGCCCCTGAGATCTCCAGTACAAGGGTTGATGGTTGCCCTACTATCATGAGATAGTTTACTACCACTGCCTCAGACTTTGATAAAGTGATTAGTTCCTAGGGTATAGATGGTCCTTGTAAAGCTGATTTCAGCTAAGATGCTGAATGTAAATAAGCCTGGGTCAGCTCAGCAGCCTGCCCTGTGTCATGACCATAGAGCTTGGAAACATTTGATTCTTCTTATGTATCACACTTTGACAAAGCAGCTTCTGAGCTCCAGCAATAATCTCTAGGAGCTGTGGCCTTGGCCATCCAAAGGATGAAAGCAAGAAAGTGTAATTCAAAGAGTCCTGGACAAGCAGTAAGGAGATCTGGGTTTGATGCACAGTGTGGCTGGCGTGACCTTGTGAAATCCACCACCTCTCCAGAACTCGGCTTTTTCATCTGTAAAATGAGAGTGTTTTACTGTCTGATGTTTAAGGTCCTTTTCAGCTGTAACAATTGATGTTTGAAACCTCCAGCTCAGCCAGTTTTTGTGAGAACCTTCATAAACTCTAATCTCTTAATATGTGTTGTGTGAAAGGATTTTTTCCAAAGTCAAAACAGATCCTCGGTGGAGAAGAACCCTATGCTTACCCATTAAGGAACTGCCTCGAAAAGCAAATTTGCTTTGAATTGTATTGACTAGGACAAAGAAGCCTCCTGTTTCATAGTCTGAGGCTGTGCACAAGAATGATTAGGATTACTTCCAGCCACAGCTGCTGAACACTCAAAATTTAACTGGAGCCAAATGATTAGCTCAGTCAGAAGCAACCTCAGATGTTTCATTGCAGCTCAGAGCTAATCCTGAGTTCTGGAAGGCAGTGCCAATGGAACACAAACTCTACTATGTGCCACCATGAGGGAAAACCTTCAAGAAGGAACCCAGGATGGATTCTGTGTCTGTCATTTGAAAATTAGCCTGGTACACTTACAGACACTTGTACCAAGGTGGACAAACAGTGATTTTCTTTTTTCAGCCACAGCAGCTCACAAAGACCATGTACTAAAGCTTAGGGAGTTATAATCTGTATCATTAAGGGGACTACTAAGATAAATGAAATCACAAATCTGAGAGAAGTGAAGTATATGTGATCCTTTTAAATATACCCCCAGTGTGATGTTCAATTGGCTTTTGTGATGTGCTCTCTCTCTCTCTCTCTTTCTCTCTCTCTCTCTCTCTCTCTCTCTCTCTCTCTCTCTCTCTCTCTTTTCTGGTCTTGTCAATTTCTATAAATATTGTTGGAGAACTTCCTTACCCCTGCAACATAGCAATGTATATGTAAAAAAATGAACAGTGTCGATTCTGTTTGCTGTTAAAGCTAAACATATTTTCATAAATAAATGGATATTTCATGAGTGTGGAGTATGTTTCAACTGGTGGAATAGCCAGCCAGCTCTGGAGAGCTAGAAGATACCAGGAACACCAAATACTCTTTCTCGTTTGAGTAGAAGAATGTTTATAAGGTCAACCTCCACTGGAGGTAATTCAGACTCCATAAGTCATTGCCCAAAAAGGAAAAGTTGGCATAGATGAAATAAATCCTAAGAAACTTTCCCAGAATTCGTGCTGTAGAGGACTTACAAAAGATTGCACATAACCTGGAAAGAGATCTCATATTTTTCAACCAGAGGTTGTCCCCACCTCTCTCTGTCACTACTTTGTCACCTCTAGGATTGAATTTAGAGCCAAGAGTGTCCCCAATCCTTTCAGAAATTCAGATGGAACAAGAAGGAGGTTGGGGAAGAAAGAGAATTGGTTACCCCACTACTAACAAACCTAATACCCCTCCTTTACTTCTCATTGCATGGTGTAGTAGAAAAAGGGGCTGGTCTTGGGAGTTAGAAGACTTGGGTTTGAGAAACATCTCTGAAGCTCAGAGTGACTCATGGTGAGTCCCTTCACTGCTCTGTGCCTCTTTCCTTGTGTAAAATGAGCATGATAATACATATACTACTTATATCACAAGATTATAAGTAAAACACTCTAAAAAAAAGATTCTTTCCTGCCCTTTTGTATAGAATCATTTTTAGGGTACAGTGGATCATGGATTAGACTTTGAGTTTGGCTGGAAAGGTGGTATATAAGAAGCATGTAACTCCACTAACTGATGCTTAAAAAAGAAAAGACTTGAACGTCCATGTCCAATGAGCCCATAACCATATGATTACCTATTAGCAAGGGAAAGAAGGTGGTACTGTCACTCTCTCTCTCATACATATATCCCTCAGGATACTAATGAGTGACCTTCAAGGAATTAACTCTATCAGGAAAGAATGCTATGTTTTCCCTCAAATCCATGTTCAAGCCATAGCCCCCCTTAGCCATATCTCAGAGGACCAGGAGCATGGGGTAACATAGAGACTGACCCTTCCAAAGGAACATGTAAGATATTCATGACTCAGCTTTGTCATGAGAATAGACAGTGCTACAGGCTTATAACCCAACTCAACTTCACAGAAGCTGTTCAGGATCCCCTACACTCTCCTGCCCTAGGAGCCACAAGGCATGGGTTTATTCAGTCTTTTCCTATACCACGGCTCTCCCAATCTTACCCCCAAAGCACGGAGTCTGCAATTCCTTACTACATGGCAAGCCATCCCCTTAACAATATGTATACCTTAAACCTGAAAATACTATAGTACTTTTTGAGGTCTGCCTCTCTCCTGTCCTTTCTCTCTTTAGGCAGCTAGGTGGTGCATTGGATGGAGTGCGTTGGACTTGAAGTCAGGAAGTCCCAAGTTTTAATCCTGCCATAGACACTTTCTACCTCTGGTGACCCTGGGCCACCTCTCTCAGCCTTCCTTTCTTCATCTGTAAAATGATGATAATGACATCAACCTCATGGGATGGTTGTACAGATCAAATAAAATATGCAAAAATATGCAAAACACTTTACAAAAGTTAAAAGGAGCTAGGTGGTACAGTGGATAGAGTGCTGGGCCTGGAGTCAGGAAGATGTGAGTTCAAATTTTACCTCAGACACTTCCTTAGCCATTTGACCCTGGGAAAGTCAGTTAACCTCTGTCTGGCTCAGTTTCCTCAACTGTGAAAAGGGGTTTTAAAACCTCCAAAGGTGGTTGTAAGGATCAAATTAGAGATTTGTAAAGCACTGAGCACAGTGCATAGCACATAGTAGGGCCTATATAAATGTTCAGCCCCTTCCTTTGTCCTTAAAGCATGATATAAATGTTATGATTATCAGCTAGAACTAACATTATTCTTTATCATCTTTTTCTCCTTACTTTCTCTCTTCTCTAGGCTGCCTGAGTTCCCAAATAACTAGTAATCAGGCTTTAGAATGTTGCTGCAGTCCGTACCATACCAGGGTGGGGGAGGGAGCAAAAGGAGGGAGCTTCCACAGCTTCCCTCAAGCCACCAGGTCCATTATCAGAATTTGGAGCCAGAAAATCTAGGTTTGAATCATGGTTCTGCTGTAGGTTTTCTGGTGACTGGACAAGCCACGTTTCTGCTCATCTGTAAAATGATCATGTTGAACTAGATGGTCTTGAGCGCTTATAAACTTTCACTTGTTGCTCCTTTTAATCTGACTATACTTGTCTAGGTATGAGATTTGCCTTCTGTGCTATGAAAGAGAGGAGAAAAGGAGAAAGAATGAGAAGCTGAAGGGAAAGGAAAAGGTCTCTCTACAGCAGTTTGTGTTCTCCCCCACCCCACCCCAGAAATGAGGGAGTGGGATTAAAGCTACCAGGAGAAGAGCAGAAAACATCACTTCTCTGACCCCCATGTCTCCCCTCTCTCCAATTCTCTCTCTCTCTCTCTCTCTCTCTCCTCTCTTCCTCTCTCTCTCCCCTCTCTTCCTCTCTCCCATCTCTTCCTCTCTCCCGTCTCTTCCTCTCTCTCCTCTCTTCCTCTCTCTCTCCATCTCTCTTCATCTCTCTCTCTCCCTCTCTTTCTCCATCTCTCTCTGTGTCTCTATCTCCATCTCTCTCTCTCCTTCTCTCCATCTCTGTCTGTCTTACTTGCTCTCCATCTCTCTCTTTCCCTCTCTCTTCTTTTTCTCTCTGTCTTTCCCTCTTTCCTTTCCTCTCTGTCTCTTTCTCCATCGCTCTCCCCCCTCTCCTTTTTCACTCTGTCTTTCCTTCTTTCCTCTCTTCTTTCTCTCTTTCCCTCTCTCCTCTCTTTCTCTTTCTTTTCCTCTCTCTGTCATCTCCCTCTATATGTATACGTGTATATTTTTTATGCATACACGTTTTTAAGTCCCAGTGTCCAGGATAGGGACAGTAAGCACAAAGCAGGCCCCTAATTAGCATTTTACCTGATTTACAGAAAAGTATAAAAAGGGTAGATTATCCTGATCTTCTCTAAGATCAAGGTTATTCTTTCAAGGACACTGGAAATAGCACCATTTTTTTAAAAATTTGTCATTTCAACAAAATGTACTAAGTGCCTACTGTGCAGTGCATGGTTCACAATTGCAGGTATGGATTTGAAGCCTGCTGGTCTGAGTTCTCCCCAACACACTTACATGATACTTTTCCCACTGTATACCACATATGTCTGACATTCCACCATTTAGGAGTCATTCCCTTGGCTCTTAAAGATTTTTTCTCATCTTCAAATGGTACATTTATGTCACTACTTCAAGGAGCCAGGATCTTCACCATCTGGGAGGTGTGGCCTTCACTGAGGCAAATTACAACCCTTCTGTGCAGAGCTTTCTGAACCCCAATGACCAATCAACATTCACCTCTGCGGCCGCATTCTGGGGATGAGCTTGTCAAGATACTATTAGGAGACACCCTGTTTTCCAGAGCTAAGGCCCAGCAAGCAAGTGTGCCCTGAACTTGGCATGACAACAATCTTTTGCACTCACCTTCTGGAACTGATGGTCCCTGAGTTTGGGCAAGCACCAACAGCCCCAGATACGAAGACCTGCTAGGAACACACTTTTTGTCTCTAGACGACCTTGCCTCACTGTTACCGTTGAGCCTCCCGACTGTTGCTACACTACATTGTTTGACTCTTTGTCTAGCCACAAATACATAAATCAAGGCTCAGCCACACTAAAGCCCCATGAGAGGAAAGGGCCTGGCACATGTAAAGTGAGTCCTCCCATTAGAGGAGGGAGCCCGGCACATGTATCTAGATCCCTCCTTGCTTGCAAGCCGTTTCCCTCACTTTGAAATTAACCTTCTATTTGATTTCTGATTCTCCTGTCAGCCATCCACAGGTTAGAGGCCAGTTCGGTCCAGCTGACAAGCTTTCCACATTCATCTAGGCTCGTCCCCAGAGAGGGTAAGCACAATCTGTCAGTAGGCCTGGTGGAACTGTTCCGGCTCAGTAGGATCTGCCAAAGTTTGTCCAGCTTCACAAACTCAAGTTCACTTTCATGCCATGGTGAGGCATCAGAGGAAGCTGCAAGAGGCCCCTTGAACAATTTGAATTCCTGTGAAAGGGGTGAGAATTTAGGCTGATATCATTGCATATTTTAGGAATTGGTGCAAATGGAGAGCTAGTCTTTCCTAGAATGACACACAGGCTAAATGCCTGCTTAATGACAGAAGAACAAGGATTTATTGAGCATCAGCAATGTTCTGGGTGTTGTGTGAGTGCTTTACAATTAATATTTCATTCTAATCTCCCAAAAGTCTTAGGAGATCGATGCTATTATCATACTCATTTTATACTTTGAGCAAAATGAGGCAAATAGTGGTTAAGGGACTTTGCCAGGGTCATATAACTAGTAAAGGTCTAAGGCTAGATTTGAATTCAAGTCCTTCTGACTCCCAGCTCAGTGTCCTAACCACTGCACCACCCAGATGTTTAGCAGCTCATCTTTAGGTAGTTAAAGCACTCTTCTCCTAGGAAACCTCTAAGGAAATCAATTTGTTTTCTTATCCTCATTTTACAAATAAAGACACTAAGGTCCAGAGAATTCTGAAGGGGTGATAACACAAAATGCTGGGATTTAAATCCATATCTTCAGATTCTAAATCTGGTTCTTCAGCCTCTCCATCATGCTGCCCCCTTAAAAGGGGAGAAAGGCACTAATAAGAGTCAAGTAAGTAACTTGGGTGGGTGGTAGACAAGGCAGACTTTAGCTACTTCATAGAGCTAGTGCCTTGTGCATGGGAACATCGAAAGACTTCCTTTCAACCTTAATAACAAGAAGCACCAGAATGTCATCTGTCTTCCTTTGGCTCCTTTTTCAAGGTAAACTTACAGAGTCAGAAATCAAAGCTGGAACTCCCCCAAATAGGTAAAATTCCAAAGCTGTCAGGCCCCACTGAACCCTGTCCCATCTGGGTTAGAACGGCTTCCTTTTCCCCTAAACTGACAATCCAGAGAAGCTATTTGCAGGGAAGTTCCTGCCTAGGCTATTTCTCCTAGCTCCATCCCAGTAGTCAGGGTGAGTTCACATACTGGTCAACGGTCTAGAATTTCCCACTCACTGTTTAACTTAGCATCAAAGGCTTAAAGGGAAAGCACTGTTTAGACTCGCCCAACATTGGAGAAGAGAGAATATCGTGGTGCAGTGGAAATGGCACTCGGCTCGTGGTTGGGATATTTGGATTCCAGTCGAGGTTCCTGCGCTTAGTAGCAGTGTGACCTTGGCCAAGTTGTTCCCTCTCTCTGGGTGCGTAAACTGAGGCAATCGAACAAGAGAATTTCTAAAGTGCCTTCTGGCTCCAATGCTCCACATTTCTAAACTAGGGGACATGAGCAGAAGGAACTCCCTGACATTCATCAATGCCTTCATTGGGCAGGAAGATTTTTATGTCTCACACACACACACACACACACACACACACACACACACACACACATATATATATATATATATATAATATGTGATTAAGGTTGGAGGCCCAGCCATTGAGTCCAGAGCCTCCTCTCTTTCCTGGCTATGGGGGCTCACCACATTACTTTCCATCTCATGAATGTTCCCTAGTAGCTCCTGATCTATAGTTTCTGCGCTCTCAGAGCAAGCTTGATCCCTTGGTAAATAAGTGATTGTCCCATACTAGGAGTAACGAGGGCTGGGGGTGAGAAGGATTTATCTACTGGGGAACTGCTTATCCTCTCTAGCTCATGAGTGCCCCGGCCTTCTGGAAGGTCATAGTATTGCTTCTGAATGGTGTTGCAGAAAGGGCATTGGCTTTGGAGTCAAAACACCTGGCTTTGCACATCAACCCTGATGCTTGACTAGATGAGATATTGGACAAGTCACTTTAATATCTGCAGTCCCAGCTATAAAATGGGAATAGCTTTTGCATCGTCTACCTTTATGCACTCCATTTTAGAAGGATACTATTTTTAAAATATTAAAAGAATGCACATATGTGAGTTTATTATGAATCCTATGATTGTAAGATACTTGTAAGGAAGAAGCTTGGGGCTCTCCACTCTCTTAATGGTCATCTCCTGGATATGTGGTACCCAGAACTTAAAACAGAGAGTCTGGCTTATCTTCTATCAGAGGAGTCTAACAAGGGCAAAGTCCGGTAGTATTATATCTAGTCCTGGACACTGTGTCTCTCAAAGCAGGTTAATATTGCATTGAATATTCAGTCCATTAAAGCTCCTACTTCTTCAAATTCCTAAAAAAAAGTCCCATCATCTTGTACTTATAAAGTTAATTTATTGCAACCAAGTGTAAGTCTTCTAATTTATCCACACTAAATTTCATCTTATTAGAGTTTATCCAGTGCTCTAACCTATCAAGACTTTTTTGAATCCCTACAGTCACCAAGGATGTTAGCTATCCCTCTCCAGCTTTGCGTCCTTAGAAAATTTGCTACATCTGCTGTTTTTGCCTTTTCTCAAATCATTTGATTTAGTTTAAGGCTTCACAGAGGTTTAGGTGTTCCAAAGATGTAGTCAAACTTTCTGGTCCATTTTCCTATCATTTAGCAGCAAACACTCTCTAAAGGGGAGATTTTTTTTCAAAGAAGTCAAAATGAAGAAAAGATCACCTGAACAGAATATTTGTACATTTTAGTGATATTTATTGAAGGATATTTTTACAGCCAGCTGAGGCCCCAAGGAGCCAGAAAGGATAGGCACTGTGGTTCTTCCAGGTGCTTCTTAGAAGTCTGTATCTCACCTGGGGTCTGTAGATCAGTTCTCAGCCTAACCATTGGTGCTACATTGTACCTGAGTTCTCAGCTTGGTTTTTGGGAGACCACAGCATAAAAATAACTTCTCAGCTTTCACCTCATACACAGAAAGGGGTCCCATCTCTGTCAGGGGCCAGTGATATCCTATTAATTTTCTCATTTCCCATGGATTTTTAGGGCCATGATTGGAGGGAAGCCACATATTCTTTTTTTCTGTACACCTAAATTTATGCTTTGGTATTTTTGAGCATTATAACTATTTGAGGGGGCAAAGGAGGAAGAAAACTGAGGGAGGGGTGACACAGAGGGTCTGGCTTACCCTCGGTCTGTCTTTGGAATTGTGTTGGATCTGCTCTTAGGGTTTCAGCTGAAGTTCAGGAAATATTCTTATTGGTAACTTTCTTCTGAGTTCAAGAGTGTTGTTCAGTCATTCTCCCATTGACAGGCATCCCTGCAATTTCCAGTTCTTTGTCACCACAGAAAGAACTGCTATAAATATTTTAGAACATATAGCTTCTTTTCCTTTTATCCTAATCGTCTTGGGAGACCTAGTAGTGGCATTTCTGGGTCAAAGGGTATAGGCAGTTTAATAACTCTTTGGGCATAATTCCAGATTGTTCTCCAAAACGCTTGGATCAGTTCACAGTTCCACCAATAGTGAATTAGTGTCCCAATTTTTTCCACATACCCTTCAACATTGGCCCTTTGTTCTTCAATCATTTTAGCCAACAAACAAATGATTGTTATTTTTAGAGCTATAGTTCATGTGAGGCTTCATAAATAAAGAAATGCAAGGTTAGCAAACGGCAAGAACTAAAAACAAAACCGTACCAAGTTGTCATTAAAACAGTGAGTGGCATTTCTCGCATCTCAAAACTCTCCCAAGTCAGTCTCCAGACTTTAGTACAGTAAATAGCTTAACTTTACCCCTGACAAGTAGAAAGGGCTAAGATATTATTGATATTTTAAAAAATGTTAAATAGAACAGTACCAAGGACAGATTCCTGCATGGAACAGTCCACTGAAGATCTCTCTCTAAATTGACAATGAACCACCAGTAACTACTTTTTAAGTCTGGTTCCAAATACATCTAACTGTACTGTGGTCTACTAATCAATAGGTCTCCATCCCACTCCCACCCCACCCCTCAAAAACAGAATGAGAGCAAAATGTAGGTAAACTATACTTATAGTAGACCCCTGATCTGCCATTTTATAACCTATTCAATTAAAAAATTTAACGTAGTCTGGATTGACCTGTAACTGATGAAGCCTTTCTGGTTCTTTGTGATTACTGCTTCCTTTGCTAATTCACCAATCATTTTTTGAACAGTAGTCTAAAATTTGACTAGGAATTAAGATCAAGCTTATCAGTTTACAGTTTACAGATTTCATTCTCTTCCCTTTTTTGGAAAATTGGGACATTTATCCTTTCCCCCATTCTGTAGTAGCTCCTCTGCTCTCCACAGTTTTTCCCAGAATGCTCACAGTGACTCAGGATTCACTTGTGCCAGTGTCCAAGGATGTAGTTCATCTGGACCAGATTGCTTCAATTCATCAAGGGCAGTTCAGTGCTTTCTGGACATCTCCTTACTTAACTGGAATGTCAACTCCCTCAGTCGTTTTGACTCTAACCTTTCCAGCCCAGAGCTCTTTCTCTTTGACAGAGATAATAAACAGAATAAGAGTTGAACAGTTGCATCTTACGGCCACTCCATTTCTCCTGAATGGTGGTCTATGCATTTTTTTATCTTCATTTTTTCTCCAATATAGTTTTTAAAGTTATTTTCATCCTCAATTTTCTCTAGCTCATTTTGAGCTCTATCTCTCCTGGCACCATTCTTATGGGACCAAGCCATATTTATGTCTTCATCCTCTATCACTTGCACTTGTTTCCATCTCTATATGTGTCTTTTAAACATCTGAGCTAGTTAGTGAGTGTACTATGCTATTGAATTAGTTTATGTAAGTAGCTCCCCTTTTTATCTTCAGAATTATTTCTCTTTGAGTCTTAAGAACTTTATTCTTGAGTACTTCCCATGCATCCTGGACTGACTTAACCTATAGAATTTTAGCCCATGGGGTACTATATATTCTTTTTCTGAACCCTTTAAAATCTGGTTTCCCAAAATCTAGGGTGCATGTCAAACTATGTCTGACTTTCCTCTCTTCTCTATCACAAATTCTAAACATGAAGTGGTCACTTGTCTTCCACATCCTTTTCCATTCTGTCTCTAGGAGCCATTTCCTTATTGCTGAGAATCAGATCCAGAATATTTTTGTCTTTTGTTGATTCTTATACTTTTTTGAAGGATATCATCATTAAAACAAGTCAAAAAACTATTACTTGCCCTCCTTTTGAGAGAAAAAGAATTCTAGCATATGTATGGGTAACTGAAGACTCCCATCAAGCTTCTTTGCCAGCTTTCAATGTTTTCCAAAGTCCTCATCCACTTGCTCTTTCTGACCAGGTGGTCTGCAGTATACTCTGAAAATGATAATTCTACCTTCTTTTATCTTCTTCTAAATATTCTCCAACATGCTTCCCACCTCTGGCTCCTAAATTCCTTAAATAAGAGCATCTTCTAAAAATACAATGCTAGCTTACTGATATGCCATCTTTCACATATGACAGTTTTTAAAATACAATATGTCTTAGCAAAACCATAGCCATGAGTCTCATTCCAAGTGTGAGTGATACATATGGCCAAATTTTCCTTCCACAGTGAATGAAGGAGTCAGAATTCAGCCCAGCTTTTTTTTTATTTTTTTACTCCAAATATATTCTTTACATTGTAGTATGCTCCCTACTTACAACTGTGCCTGCCTTCCTTAAGGGTAAGGCCTAAACTAGGGACTAGGATTTCTTCTTTTTGTCTTTTGGCTAATATGTACACTGGTCAACTAAAGTGTTCTTCATTTAAAGATCTAGAACTGGAAGATTTAAAATCAGTGTTTCAAAGAGCACCAGATTATGTCAGACGAAAACTTTTCCTCCCCAGATAGTCGGTCTTTCCAGACTTCTTTTTCCTTGAGTAAGAAAATAGTCCAATTATAGGTCTTGCTTCAAGAGCAACAGGAAAGGCAGGAGGGACGGGGCACTGACAGTGACTTGCCATCCTCCACCTTGGCCCTTACCGGTATCTCCTTTTTAGACTCTTTTCTCACCTCTCCTTTCCCCCTCCCCTCCCTTCCCTTCCTCTCCCTTCTCTTCCCTCCCCTTTCCCTTTTCTCTCCTTTTCCCATCCTTCCCTCCATCCTTTTTCCTTCCTTCCTCCCAGGACTAGACAACGAAGTGGTGGAGACAGCCAATGAGGCCCAGGAGTCCACCAAGGTGAACATCACATGGCTGTACCAGGACATGTTCTCCAAAATGGCCACGTACCTGATATAGCTGACAGCCACCAGTGAAGACTACAAACTTCTGAAAAATATGAACAAGGTGACTAGCTTGAAGTGTCTGGAAATGAAAGATGTTGCAGTAAATGTAAGTAGAAACCTAAAGGACTTAAACCAGAAACATGCAGCACTTCAGCCTTCCCTGGATCAGATCACTTTCATTGAGGAGCAAGTAGCAGCTGTTGAGCAGGAAGCCTTCAAGTTGGATGTGTATTCAAAGAAACTAGAAGCAAAGTACAAGAAGTTAGAGGCAATGAAAGAATTCTTTAGCACGAAGACTTTAACTACAAGAATGTTTTATAAAAGCTGAAATGTGTGGGATGGAACCTATCGCACTTCTATGCTTCAATTCCATAAAAGGAGGTGCTGCTGCTGATCCAAGGAGAATCCCAGGCCCTACTTTTGGTTGCATATGACACTCTGGCCACCCTTTGATGTTTTCCTAAACGTATACTCCCTGGAACTTCATTTTATTGTGTGCTTCACTGTGTGCCCTGGACCAAGGCTCAGAAACCAGGCTCAACCCCATGCAGAGGAGATAGAGAGGAGAGGCTCTCATCTCCCTATCTCTCACCCTGCCCCCTCCCCTTGGGCCTCCCCCACCCAGTTCATAACCTGTTCTTAAACTTAAATAACAAATGTTGATTTATGGAGAAAAAAAGTTACAGGAAAACCTGACCTATGCAAACCTTGAAGACTGAAATGAAGGCAATCTCTATCCACTTAGCTAAAGACAAAACAAAACATTCAACAGTTTTCCCCCATGTAAAGAGAGTTATTCAGTTCAAAAAAAAGATGGAAACTTTGCTCTGGAGAGGTTGTGTTAGAGTTTGGGTATTTCTATCTTAACAAGGAACTTCTGGAAACTTTTGTAACTTAATGAGGCAGCAGGAGACAATGGGGAAAATCCTAGATTTGGAGCCAGAGGACCTAGGGTCAAATCTTGATTCTTCTACTTATTATCTGGGTGATCATTGGCAATTC
Source organism: Trichosurus vulpecula (assembly GCF_011100635.1). NCBI lineage: Eukaryota > Metazoa > Chordata > Mammalia > Diprotodontia > Phalangeridae > Trichosurus > Trichosurus vulpecula. The sequence continues at coordinate 313,396,624 of NC_050575.1, forward strand.
CCTTCGCTTCTAGGCCCCAACAGCTCCTCTATATAATGGCAAGGGATGACCTTGATAGCTTCTAAGGTACCAGTTCTAAATCTATGATAGTATAATCCCTGGGTCAGAGACTCTCTATGTCATGAATAACCCAAATACACATGGAGGGATGGATGATCTCAATCCCTTGACTCATAGCTCCTATCTAGGAAACCCAGAATAATAAATGTGTCAACACACAATATACTGAGACTGACTCCCCAGTTATAGGTGAGTGATTTAGAGCATTATAGGATAGAGGTTATTAGGACAAGGGAAATAAAGCACATCCCTGACTGAGCAAACCTTAGAACCAACGATGTTCATAAATCATGGTGTCATTTGCAGACTCAAGTATGAAGATTAGAAGCCCTTCCCCACAAGCTCTATTTAGACCACATGTTCTGTCTCTCTCTGTGCCTGTCTGTCCATCTGCCTCTGCCTCTGTCTCTCTCCACTTTTCTCTTTCCTCCCCATCTCCTTTCCTCTTTCCCTGTCTCTTTCTCTCTCCTGTCTCCGCCATCCCTCTTCTTTTCCCCAACTTTCTACTGATCTTCCTGACTCTAGCACACACTCTAGTTTCTCTGGGGAGGCTCTAGAAAGTCTGCTGGACCCTCAATTTGATCTCGTTGGTACAAGATAATTGGGAAAAACAAAAAGCAAAAAAAACAAGCAAACCTCCTCAGTCTGTCTCTGAGGGCCTGTTAGAATTCTCTATGTTGACAGTCTTTCTCCTTTAATCCTCTCCCTTTTCTACCCTTGTTATTGGTCCAAATGACCTCCCAATGGATCCTTGAGGTGGATACAGTTTTTCCCCAATGGGAAAATATAAGTGAAGTGGCAAATATGCCAGCACTCATTACCCTGAAGAGTCTTCAGAAGCATCAAGAGAAAGGGCATATTCTTTCTCAGGTCTAGTTTAGACTAGATCACCTCGGAAGTCTCTTCCAACCCCATCATGCACCAAACAAAGAGGGAGCCCTCCTGCTCATCTACTTTCAGACCCTGGCCTGGTCAGGACCACAACTTAGTCCAGTCCTGACCAGCATTATTAGAATAGGCTGCCTGGCGCATGCAACTCACCTCTAATTCAGTTCATAAGGTCAGCTTTCAAAACAACCTTATTTGTTGAAAGAATTTGGTCAGAGTGGTTGATTCACTCCAGGTCCTTAGGTCCCAAAGGTATATACCCTTAGTCTAATAATAGGCATAGTTCCCTCAGAACATGCTTACGAGATTAAATATTGTTTGGTCACTAGAACTAATTCTAGGCCCTATCATCTCTTAGCATTAATACTTTCCCTCTATGTAGTAGCTAATGCATTATGCCTTTCATATATCTTGTCTTATTTGGACCATACAATACTGAAGGTACTGCAGATAGTAGTATTCCCATTTTACAGGTGAGGAAACTGAGGCACAGAGAAGTTAGGTGACTAACCCAAGGTCACAAATCCATGAAATGACTCAAGCTCAAGTCTTCTCACCTTAAATCATCACTGACATAAGTGATCATTTATGTCAAATGGAACAGGAAGCATGGAGTAATGGGGCAAATTTCTGCCAAAGTTAGAATCTCATTCTACTACACCATGCTTCCTATTCCATTTGATTTAGAAAAAATATGAGTTTTTTATGTTGTTGTTTTTGTCTCTGCTTTGAATGCCAAGATGATTTTTAAGGAACACAGAGAGGGATGCCCTGAAAAACTGACAGAGCCAAAGCCAGGCATTTGACCATTTGGTCTCTGACATGACAAGAGATTTCCATATATATGTACACACACATACATATATACACACATGTATATGTATGTATGTATCATGAAAAACGAGCGCTGGCTCTGAGACCGAAAGATTTGGGCTCTAGTTTTGGCTCTGCCATCGTCTAGTTGTGTGATCTTGGGCAAATCACTTCCTTTCCCAGGGACTCAATTTCCCCCACTTGTAAAATGAAACCATAGGTCTAGCTCTATGATTTACTTTTCTTTCATTTGGGTACATCTTATTTAAAAAGACATAAGATTGTCTATGTAGGTTGCTATCTAAATATATAGATACAGTTTTCTGGTGCCATAGATAAATATGGTTTAAGATCTTGCCACCCCCTTCCCTGGAAAAGGAAATGGTAAACTACCCCAATATCTTTGCCAAGAAAACCCCAAATAGGGCCACAAAGAGTCGGATATGACTGAAAAATGACTGAACAGCAACGAGACAACTCCCTCTTCCCTCAGGCCTGTACCTATAGCAAAATAGCTGCAGGGAGGGGCAGATGAGGTCTGGAATAGCCAAGGCTGGACAATCTCTCCTCCGGTCTCCAAGAGCAGTGTCAGGCTAGAATCGTGTCTACCTGTATCTCTGGTCTAAGAGGATGACTTAGACTTCAGAAGGAAGGCTGACCCCCTTCTTGCTCTTCAGATTGAGGGTAACACTTAATTTACCTCACTAGCTTACCTTTCCCCACCCCACATCAAATTCTAGTAACACAAAAGACAATCACACAAAGAAAAAGCAAGTGAACCTGTTTGTCCAAACAAAACAACAAACAGAAATTGGAGAAGATTAGAATAAACCTAAGAAGATATAAGTGTAGATGAGCTCTTCAGCTGGGGGAGAGAGATCTCAGATCAAATCAGAAAACAAAGAATCTCAACCAGGGGAAGTATAATCTCTGGACCATCAAACCCTGGAGGTCAAGAAACATCCACCATAGAGTGTGGCATCCCACTGGTGGTGCATGGCCACAGCTAACAGGGGTACCATCAGCCATTCAGAGTCAGCTAACAGGGGTACCATCAGCCATTCAGAGTCTTTCTCCACCCCCTCTCTGGAGGCTCCCTTCTCATATTTCTCTATAAAATGTTGGGCCCCAACCAACGTAAGTCCCTGGAGCCAGTGCAGTTTCACATTTGGTAATCAGGAGTCAAATCTCTGTCCAAGTAAATAAACAACACAGGATTGTCCCTCCCCAAAACTGCCTCATGCTTGTGGGGAAATCAGGTTAATAAAGCATTCTTGCTTTCAGCTGTTTTGTGTATGTTTTTTTAAGATCTATACAAATTAAACTAATGAGGCTTGTCAGTGTGTAAGAAATTAAATTATGTACTCTGCGTATAACAATAGCTCACGTTACTATTATTAACTTGACATATAGAACTCTGTGGTTTTAAAAAGTGGTTTATTTGTGCAAAGCGACTGCCACATATATCATGGGGGTGTCATTGTGTGACTCAAAGGGAGGCAGAATAGATCTCTCCAGTCTCTTCTCCCCCCACCCTTCTCCAAGGGAATCTTTAATCCCTGCCAAGAGGGGAAGCAGGAGATAGAAGGAAAAGGTCACTCTTTTCTCCTCAGAGAGAGGGAGTACCAGGCTAGAAGTACATCTGTCTGCTCCCTTAAATACTGTAAGTCTGATCAGGTTCAAGCTCAACAACTGATTACAAGCTGTCCATTAAGGGGGAAAGGAGAAACCCCACCTCTATATCCGAGGTTTGACTCTTCCCACTAGGGGACTATTTCCAGTCGTCCTGATCTATATCTTGCCACTGGACCCAGAAGGCTCCAGAGGAGAAAGTGAGCCTGGTGACCTTGCACAGCTCTGCCTCCCTAAAATCCAATCCACTTTCAAGTCATGGCATCATCTTCCTGATGTCATGGTCCTCTTCAAGAACAAAGGATAAACAGCAACAATGATTCTTCCCACCAAATACTAGTTCCACAATAATCACACACATAGTAACTAGCAAAGAAACCCATTTATCTAAGTCAACTATAAAGCAAAAATCAGAGAAAGTATATATAGGAAAATATATACCAGACAATACAAAATGAAGAAGCTCTCCCACTGGGAGAGAGGTAACTCAGATCAACCAAAAGTTTCACAGATCTCATCCAAAGGGAAATTGCCCTGTGTTGTCTAGTGTAGCAAACTGGCATCGGGACATAATGGAGGACCACTAGTTCCTCTCATCATCATCTTCTCCTTAGAATCTTATAATCCCTTCAGCATCCTGAAGTAAAGTTAGCATCATCCTTCTTCTCTCTTGAAGCTGAGTCAAAAGCACCAGAAGCAACTTCAGAGTCCAAAGAGACTCAAAGAAACTAGAGAAGCTCAAAGAAGATCCAAGGAAACCAGAGCTCTCCTCCCCCCCCCCCCGCACCAACCCCCCAGCCCCTGTCTTTAAATCCTCCTCTTCCCTCGCCTCACAAAGGGGCAGGGCATTGACCTCCACTAATGAGGAGAGAAGCCCATGGCAATGGACTTTGGGATTTGGGTTATATATACATTATCTAAATTATTCTCACAAGAACTATATGAGGTAGGTTCGTTGGGAATAATTATCTCTATTTTATAGCTGAAGAAACTGAGAATCAGAGAAATTAAGTGACTTAGCTAGCCATTGTCAAAGGCAGAACCAGAACCTAGATTAAACTACATTTAGAGGATTCACAATTAGACTAATTGAGTAGGAGGTTTTGCATGTCGCTGTGGGGTCAAAAATTATCCAAACTGCAAGAAAAGCCACTGAGGCAAAGCTCCAAGCCAATGGCACTTTAGTAAAAGCCCCCTCTAATGAAGTGGATATCAGATCTTCCTCACAATCTGAGAAGCCCCTGATCCCTAGGACCTTGTTTTTATAGCATTTGATACTGGGTTCAATACTTGTACACTCTGGAGAGGCAGCATAAAATACAAAATCCCATTGGTTTATAGGCCTTGTTTTGAGGGCCAAAAATGATGCGTCAGCCAAAAATTGGTATATCAACAGGGGAATCACAGGTTGGGTGAAGAATAGGGTATCTCCACCAATTAAGTGGTCTTAAGGTGGGCAAAGCAAGAGTCACCTCCGGTGACTAGGTAGTCATAAGATGGTCATAAAATGGTCACCTGCTCATATTGGATGAGAGAGTGGTCCAGAGGTACAAAAATAAGTTGGGGGACTTTCCAAAGAATGAAGGCCCATGCTAGGCTTGGACCTGCAATTTGAGCAAAACAGAATGGAGATATCTTTGTCAGAATTTTTGTAGTTGCACAAATGAGCTTCATAACTGGTAAAAAAATAGTGAACACTGCATTAAAGTTTGACACTCACTATAAGAACCTATCTTATCTAATTGTCTCCATATGGTTTATGTAAAATATCAAACTGATTAATACTTATTGGAATGGAACAGGGGTCCTAATGAACCATATCTCACATCACCAAGGAGTCTGGGACAGCTGGGATTCCTCCTCTGGCTTCTTATCTAAGGACTACCCAAGGATCTTAAGAAAATTTCTGTATCCCATGAGACAGTCTTCTTTCAGGTAAGGTTAATATTAAAACAGACTCTTAGTTAACCAAAAGATGGAAGAGGAATCACCTCAAGAAATGAACAAGAAAATTAAAAATTTCCATAACAACCAGAAGGAACCTCAGGACCCATCTCATTTTACCCTCTCGTCTTACAGAGGAGGAAATTGATGCCCAGGAAGGTCACACAGTTAGTAAGTACCACCGATAAGATTTGCCTTCAGAGTGAGGGCATGTAGGCCACATCAAGAATCACAAAATCATATAACCTTAGAATCACAGAATCTCAAAAATAGAAAGGACCTCAGAGGCCGTCTAATCTAACCCCTACCTGAACAAAAATTCCCTCAATTAACCTACAAGCATTAATTAAATGCCTACTATATTCTAGGCACTGAGGATACAAAACAGAGGTGAAACCATCCCTGAAGTAAAGAAGCTTACATTCTGATTATATAGAGAAGTAAGCTTTATGCAAAATATAGATAAAATAAATTCAAACTAATCGAAAGGGAGTAGGGAGGCCCCGGAAGTTGGGGGAGTCAGGAAAAGCCTCATAGAGGCCCTTCTTAAAAGGATCTGAGTTTGAAGAAAGCTCAGAATTCTAAGAGGCAGAGGTGAGGTGGGGAGGGCATTTTTCCAGGCATCAGGTGCAACCTAAACAAAGTCATAGAGATGGGATACTGTGAAGAACAGCTCGAAGACCAACATACTCAGCACCATAACGGAGAAATAATCATCTAGTCAGGCCTGAAGATCTCCAAGGAAGGAAAATTCCCTGCCTCTTGCAATAGCCTGTTCTTATTTTTAAGAAGCCTAAATTTAGGGGCAGATGGGTGGTACAGGGAATAGAGTACCAGCCCTAGAGTCAGGGGGACCTAAGTTCAAACCCCACCTCAGACATTTTACACTTACTAGCTGTGTGACCTTGGGCAAGTCACTTAACCTCAATTGCCTTGCTTTCCCCCCTCAAAAGAAATCTAAATTTATCTCTTGACAACTTCTACTCTTTGCTCCCCAAAAGTCTGATGCAGGGGTGTGGAGCTCATGTGGTCCTCTAGGTCCTCAAGTGTGGCCCTTCGACTGAGTGGCCTAGAGGTCATATCTTCCACACGACAGCTCTTCAAATAATTGAAATTTTACCACTCTCATTTTAAAAATAAGGAAACTGAGACTTAATCAGGTCTAAGAAACTTGCTTGAGGTTCATCTTTCTTATAGTAGGAAAAACTCATGTTTTTAAGTAGTCTTTAAGTCCCACATTCAGTGGTCCAGGTGAAGGCCCCATGTCTTGCTACTAATGCCCTTAGCCTGGCTTTTTGTTGTGGTGGTTTTGCTCCCATGTTTCAGGTGACAAGAAAATGAGTAAGAAAATGAGTCCCTGTGCCAATTGAATGGGGAGATAGATGCTGGCAGGGAGGGGGTGGGTGGCAGTACTTGTTTATAAATACTATGCCCTGCAGCTTCCAGTTGTGTCAGCCATACAGATGGAACAATGGCAGGATGCAGTCTTGACAGCATCACAAAACAGGCTATGTGTTGGCTTGACTTCTGGAATCACAGCTAGAAGGGAAAAGAATGGGTCTGCCTTCTTCCAATTTTCCCATAGGCTCAACATATGTTTTGTAGGCAGCAGGGTGAGTTCTGAGAGGGCCCCACTGCTGACAGCTGGCTGGATCTCAGGGAAGCAGGAAAGGGTTATAGAAAAAATACCTGAGGCTACTTGACACCCTCAGACAAGCCAGGCCATAGAAGGATCTGTTGAAGGAACTCAGAGAAGAGAAGGCTCAGGGGAGAAATAATAGCAGCAGAAGTATCTGAGGCTCTGTCACCTGAAAGAAGGGGTACACTTATTCTGCTTGGCCCCAGAGGGTAAATCAATGGGTACAACCTTTGGCTTGATGTAAAGAAAAATGTCTTAACCATTACAACTGTCCAAAAGTGGAATAGTCTACCTTAGGAAACTGAGTTCCTTATCATTGGAGAGAGAGAGAGAGAGAGAGAGAGAGAGAGAGAGAGAGAGAGAGAGAGAGAGAGAGAGAGAGAGAAAGGGAGGGAGGAAGGAAGGAAGGAAGGAGAAAGAAGGAAGGAAGACAGGAAAGAAGGAAAGAAAGAAAGAAAAGGAAAAGAAAGGAAAGAAAGAGAAAGATGGAAGGAAAGAAGGAAAGAAAGGGGAAGGAAAGAAGGAAAGAAAGAAAGAAGGAATGGAGGGAGGGAGGGAAGAAGGAAAGAAGGAAGGACGGAAGGAAGGAAGGAAGGCATAAGGTTAATGGGGATTAAGATCTTCCCCGCCCATCAATAGGCCTCATGTGGAGTCCATTAAGGGAAGCTGGCTTGTAGGAAGGCTTACACACCTTTTGTTAATTTCTAATTAGACACTGAGTCTAGAAAGCTCTGGCTCTGAGTCTATTAGCTGAAAGACTATATATTCTGAGAGGTGACCTTTTGCTTTGGGGGCTTGTTTATGAGAAAGATGTTGTGATTCCCTGGTCAAGATTCTGAGTGGCTGTATGTCCAGAGCTCCCCAACAACTCCGAGGTAAAGGCTGTCTCAATTCAGTGGTGGATGTAAAGCTTTGATTCAGGCAGTAGATCCCTGTCTGTTGGTCTTTATTTCTCTCCTCTGTATTTTTTCTGTTTAATTAAAGAAGATTGTTGACCCCTGAAACAGCTGTCTTTCCTAGTAAAGCAGATGAAAGAACCCACACTAGCAGCCATCCTGGGTATGCCAGTGTGGTTGCCATTACAGAGGAAGGAAGGAAGGAAGGAAGAAAGAAAGAAAAGAAGGAAGGAAGGAAGGAAGAAACTGTTCTTTCTCTGTCTCTTTCCCTAGAGTTTCATCCATGGAAATTCTGATAATCCTAGGGATTCCCCAAGGCTCTGTCCTGGACCCAGTTGTCTTCTCCAACTATACTTTTCCACTTAGTGATCCCATCAAGTCCCATGGATTCAATTATTATTTCTATGCAGATGGACTCTCAGATCTACTTGTCCAGCCCTAATCTCTCTCCTAACCTCCAGAGTCATATTTCCAACTTCCTATTAGACACCTAGGATTGGTAAGCTCATAGACATCTTCTAAAACTGAATTCATTATCTTTGCTCCCACACCCTCCCATTTTCCTACATTGTGTCTTACCATCCGAGGTACTACCATCCTCCCAGTCACCCAGGCTCACAACTCAGGTGTTTTTCTTGACTCCTAACCCACTTTAACATCCCTCCCTCCTGTGCAATTAGTGGCCAAGTCCTGTCATCTCCACCCCTTTAACATTTCTTGCATACCCCTCCTCTCCACTGCCATCATGCTGCTGCAGGCCCTCATCACCTGTGTTGCAATAGCCTTCTGGTTGGTTTCTCTGACTTAAGTCTCTCCCCACACTAGTCTATCCTCCACTCAGCTGTCAAGCTGATCTTCCTAAAGCACAAATCTGATGGCATCATACCGTTCAATAAACTCCAGAGGCTCCCTATCACCTCTAAGTTCAAATACAGAATCCTCTGGCTTTTAAAGCTCATCAATGCCTGGAAATGAGGCCTTCTAATTCCTACCTTTCCTACCTTTCCAGTCTTTTTACAACTTAAATTCCTCCACATACTCTCTGATCCAGTGTCACTGGCCTCCTTACTCCTCCTCCCACAAGACACTCTATCTTCAGACTCAGGACATTTTCCACCTTTTAGCTTCCCAGAATCCTTCGAGTCTCAGCTGAAGTCCCACTTTCTGCAGGAAGCCTTTCCATTCCTCTTTCATCTTAGTGCCTTCTCTTTGAGACTGTCTCCAATTTATCCTGTACTTATTTCTCCTTTGTGCATAGTTACATGTTGTCTTTCTCATTGCACTATGAACTCCTTGAGGGCAGGGACTGTCTTTTGCCTTTTCTTGTAACCCCAGTGCTTAGCATAGTGCCTGACACATAGTAGGCATTTAATAAATGCTAGTTGAGAGAGGCTTGGTGACTTATTCAGGGTTATACACTTAGTAAGTGCCTGAGGCAGGATTTGAACTCAGTTCTTCCTGACTCCAAATCTAGGGCTTTAACCACCATGACATCTAGCTGCCTGAAGGAAGAGACGGGGAGAGGACAGAGACTAGGAACCAGGGAGGAAGTCTCCACAGTGAATGGAGAACAAAAAGACCAGGGTCCAAAGTCTAGCTCTGCCCCTTACTGGCTATATGACCTTTCCTAAGACCATTTCAAATGGCAGCAAAAGGAGATAATCCTACGTCCACCTCCCACCGTCCACCTCCCACCTCACAGGGTTGTGGGGAGATAAGCCCTATGCAAGCTCTATAGAATTGTTTCTTATGGTTAGCATTGCATTCTATTCTTCTTTTCTATTCATGTCACTGATCCTAGTTCTCCTCTCACTCTCCAGGCCGACTCATTCTCACCCTCCAGCTGTTTTCTAGTTAAATTCCAAACAATGTTCCTCACTTTTTCTATGCTTTCTAATTAAAGCCCAATGGAGCTGCAGGCATGGGGGACAGAATAAAATAGAACACATGCCAATACTAGCAATTTTACTGAAGCAAATTATGTCCCCTCTCTTCCCTACCTGCCTTCTACTGCCCCCCCCTACTTGCTCCTAGCATAGGAACAAAGGAAAGAACTAGGATCCCCTGTGAACTGCCATGCTAAGGCATAGATCAGATGAATTCTGTGGAGAAGGGAGGAGCATCCATAGGGATTCCTGGATTATTGTAATGAAGTATATGCAACACCTGGGGACTCTTCCCTCCCCACCCCCAACTTCCAGCAGACAGCTCCCACAGGGTTAAGGGTAAACTGTGGATGCAGAGGAGGAGGCAGTATGGTACCAGGATTTGGAATTAGAAGACCTCATTTCAAAGCCCAGCTCTGTTAATTATTACCTATATGACCTTAAGCAAGTCATTTAACCTCATCTGTAATATGAAGGGGGTCAGACTAGATGATATATAATAATCATTCAAACAATGATCCTATGATATGCATCCTCTGAAACTATAGTTCACAAAGCCCCCGCCAATGTGTTTGTTTATATTTAAGGACATAATTAGTACAAAGAAATGGTATTTAATGAAAAAATGTTAGTTTTTAAAAAGTAGCAACAAAGCAATTCCCCCCATAAACTTGAAACCTACTCTTCCCAAAATATATACAACATTAATTAATAGGAGGGGCAGATCCACAAGAGGAGTGCATAGGGAGAGGTAGGCAAACAGAGAACATATGTGACCAGGGTACAAACACAGAGGAGCTCATAACCAGGCGACATCGCTGGTGGAGGTGCAGTAGAAGGCCACTTCAGGCCTCAGGTACTACAGGGCCTTTTATATCTTCTGGTGGCATCATTGCTCTGGTCCCACCAGTCATGACTAGCCAATCTGCTAGAGGCTGTGAGTTCATCTTGGTACTACTCTGGGGATCTCTTCCAGATGCTGTTCCCCTATAGTCTTCTCCACCTCCAGCTAAAATTCTTAGTTATTCCTTCCTCAGTGAACCACAGGGGCTGCCATGCTCCCTTACCTTAAAGGCTATACATAGGTGTTTTTTCCTAGCTCAGTTAGAAAAGGAAAAAACTAAACTAAAATAAGTAATGCTTGCCCTATGCCCAGCAGAAGGCCTCCTCTGTCTCCCTTGGAACCAGCAGAAAGCTTCCCCCATCTTATTCCATCAGTCATGGGTAGTAAGAAACAAGGCCAATCATCTCATTAGAAAGAAATTCTGATGCTGGATCAGAAACCTCATCCTAGCAGAAGATAATTACTGTTCTACATAGTTCACATTTTTTGATCTCTGAATCCTAGGTTAAAAAGCAAGTATTGGTACTTTGTCTAATAATTACCACTTCAAGGCTCTGGAAGTTTGAGGTTCCCCAAATTTTTAAATGCTGAATCCCTTCCATTATCCCATATAAATGAGAGGGTTAAAACACACACATAGAGAGAGAGAGATGACGATGATGACCAAGCCAAGTGGGTAAGGTAACTGCCTGCTTAGTTACATTTCTGGCCCTTTCATAAGGAGATGTGACCAATCAAAGTCTGGAAGAGGCTTTGCCACAAACCTATTCATAACAATAATCATAATAAGTTGTTTGCCTTTTAAAGGAAGAGTATCTGTAGCCATTTAGGGCAGCTAGGTAGTACAGTGTCAGGTCTGGAATCTGGAAGACTCATCTTCCTGAGTTCAAATCTGGCCTCATACACTTCTTAGTTGTGTTACCCTGGGCAAGTCACTTAGCCCTGGTTGCTTTAGTTTCCTCTTCTGTGAAATGAACTGGAGAAGGAAATGGCAAGCCACTCCAACATCTTTGCCAAGAAAACCCCAAATGGGGTCATGAAGAGTCAGACACAACTGAAATGAATGAACAACAGCAACAATTTGTAGTCATACTAAAGGATTTGCAGTCCTTTTTTGTAACTATGGCTTTATCTCTCTTCATGCTAAGCTGCCATGACAGTCAATAAAAGTCAACAAATGTTTAAGAATTTACATGATAAAAAAAAAGAATTTACGTGATAGTGTCAGGCTCTATGCTAAGTGCTGGGATATAAAAAAAAAAAAGCTTACAAGTTAATGAGGTTGACCAATATGAACAACTAGACACATATAAGATATATACCTATTAGATGGACGGTGATCTCAGAGGGGAAGGGCACTAACCATTGGAGAAAGGGACATTGGGAAGACTGACTGCAGAAGCTGAGATTAGATACGTCTGGAAAGCAGCCAGGGTAACTGAGAGGCAGAGCATTCCAGATGTGACAGCATCCAGAGTAAAGGCATGGGGATCTATAGCCCAAAGGACTGAGGACTGACTAGAACTGAGTTCAAGTACAGAAGAATCAATAGATGTTTCCTTCTAACTTTTTTCTTTTTTGCTTTGGGTTTTTAAACCAGAAAAAAAGCTACATTGAGCCTCCAGGTTGGGGTGGGAGAGAGTCAGTGACTGCTGTCGTTCAGTCATTTTTCAGTGGTATCTGACTCTTCGTGACCGCATTTGGGGTTTTCTTGGCAAAGATACTGGAGCAGTTTGCCATTTCCTTCTCCAGCTCAATTTACAGGGGAGGAAACTGAGGCAAACAAGGTTAAGTAACTTACCCAGGGTCATAAAGCTAATAAGTGCCCAAAGCCAGATTTGAACTCAGGAGGAGCAGTTTTCCTGACTCCAGGCCTACCTGCCCCATCAGTGATTGTAGCTATAGATATATTATCTTCCAACCCAATCACTGTTTACCTGAGCAAATGGTGCTTTTCTGTCATGTTTACTCTTTCCTTAGGTGAATTTTTCCTTTTCTTTTTCCTTTTCCTTTTCTTAGGTAAATGAGTATCTAGAGATGGAATGAGCCAAATCACAACTCTGTGAAGTTCCAATGGTCTGAAAAGTCATCAAAGTTCCCTTCAGAACCCAAAGCCAGCAACAGAGATCACCAGAGTTGGTAGCAAAGAGACTGAGTCTGGTGAATAGGCAGACTGAGTTTGGCGGGGGGAGGGGTTAGGGGGAATGTTTTGTCATTTCTATCCTTGCTAAACCTCAGTAAATATCCTTTTGGAAAAGCTAATTGACATCAACTGGTTTTTCAATATTGGGAGGAGCACATTGGATGGGAGGTCACAAGTAATAATAGTATTATAAGCTATTATCCCTCAGGGCTGCCCTTAAATCCCTGGTAAGAGAGGTAGTCAGCCACTTTTGGGGGATGCAACCTGCTGGTGGGATTTGAGAGAGTAGCAAGTACAGAGGAAATGCTCCAATAGGAATGCTGTTAGGAAAAGACTGGTCTTTCACCATCACTAGGAAGCAGTACTCAAGGCTTTCATTCCCTTACAGCAACCTAACTGCATGACATTGTCAACTGACTTCTTTGACCTTTCTGGGGAACTAGGACTTTACAAGAGGGGGGTTATCTGGTTCTTTCCACTGCATCGATTCTTATGACACTAGGAATAATACCTTCTGCTCTTACTTCCAGGATGTCTGGTTTCATCAGTATGGGTTCTCCATTTAACAACACATATCGCCACCTTTCAATGCCTTCATAGATGGACTTCACACAGCCAAAAAATGTATTACCCAATAGCCAACCTCCTGATAAGTCTCTAAACTTAGGCTGTTCTTCAGACGATAGTCAAACATCCTATCTTTAGGCTGATACTTGAAGCCCTTTCAGCTTGATGGGCCCTGCCAACACTTTTTAGCATAGTCTTTGAAAATCCAGGGTCATTGTCATGCCAAGATGAGGCATCAGAAGAGGACTTGATGGAGGATCTTTTGTTCTAAGTAAAGGAGGGGAAAAGGAGAGGGAAGGATTGAAGAGTTTGAAAATATGACCAAATAAAGTGTTTTGGCATGACTTAAATGTGACTCATCATGTGGGCTATATCACTGGTGCTGGTATGGAAACCCAATGGTACAGTGAGAATTTGAGGAAACTACAAATATAGGTAAAGAACACTCTTAAGAAGCAACTAGATCTAGTGCCTACACTTGGTCAACTCATCGCTGGGGGAGTGGAGGTGCTATACAAAATTTGATCTCATCCAAGCTTTTCAATAGCTGATAATCAATTATAGTAACTGGAATTTATGTAATATTTTAAAGTCTGCTTCATATATGTTATCTCATTTTGAGCCTTATAACAACTCTGAGTTTCAGAGGTAATTATATCAGTTTTTTTTGTTTTGTTTTTTGCAAGGCAATTGGGGTTAAGTGATTTGCCCAGGGTCACTAGGCTAGTAAGTGTCAAACACCTGAGGTCATATTTGAAATCAGGTCCTCCTGACTCCAAGGCCAGTGCACTATCCACTGTACTACTTAGCTGTCCCAATTATGTTAGTTTTAAAGATGAAGAATCTGAACCTCAGAGAGATTAAGGGACTTCTCCATCCATGATCACATAGCTAAATATCAGAGGTAAGATTTGAGGCCAAGTACAACATTCTATCCAGTATGCCACACTTCAAATACGTTATTGTAGATATCCAAACAACCAGTGTTGATTGAAAGGCATTCTGAACTAACTCTGTTAATTTTGAATTTCTCTAGTTCCTGGCATTTTCAGGAATGTTATGGAGTGTTCTAGCCATGGCTCCATATTTGAGAGATCATGGGTGCAACAAGGAATGAACTCGTTGACAGACATAAGGAAATCCTATATATGGCATCCAAAAGGAAAGAAAGAAGTGTCACCTTCTCAAGCTTCTTCATCAGTGGTGTGGTCATTCTCTCTGTCCAGTGATATATCTCTAGATTATCATTTCAGACCATTAAGTTAATGCTCTGGCCCAATATAAAGTGTGTGCAATCCAAGATTTACCTTTAACAAGATGCTGCCTTAAGGTCACTGGCAGTAGGAACAGATTACATTATGAGATCACACTTTTATAAAGAGAAAGTTCTGTATAATAACCAGGAAGAATATAGTAGCAGGATGATGTTCAGATTTAATTAAGCTGGCAAACAGTTCATCAAAAGCACAAAATAAAGGCAGTTTAAGTAGAATGGACAGTGCACAATTTTCCTTGACAGTTTTCCAAATGGACAGTAATTAAACTAGTTCCAGTGAATTCTTTGATGCCCATGAATCTTCACTTCAGAGCCATATCTGGGAGATTAAAATTGGTTCTAGTCAATACTTAGGTTATTTAATTGATTAATTCCCTTCCTAATTACTAGTAGACATCTAGAAGCTGTAAGTTCCTAGTATAACAGACACCAGTGGTCTCTTCCTGAGTCCAGCCTCATTGATTTCTAAGCAGCTCCTACCCACCTACTCTTTCATTTCTTTTTTCATCTCAATATTCTAATATGCAGTACTCCAAAGCCCCCTGTCTACTGTTCTATGTATCACTTGCCTCATCTAAACCCCCTCTGAACAAGGGTTTCCCTCATTGGTTTTATATAGAGTCTCAGAGCTGGTTGGAAGGGTCCACGGATTTGGAAGTAGGATGTCACAGCCAAAAGATCTAGTGTAATGTTAGGCTACCTTAATGGAAGCAAAGTAGACCAAGGGAGAAAATAATCCTGCCATGACCTGTCCTGGTCAGGGGCCATCTGGAGTGTTGTGCATGGTTCCAGGTGCCACATTTTAGAAAAGACGTCGACAATATGGTACATGCCTTGTCATTCAGTTGTTTCAGTCGTGTCTTACTCTTCATGGCTACATGCAGGGTTTTCATGGCAAAATTACTGGAGTGGTTTGCCATTTCCTTCTCCAGATCATTTTACAGAAGAGGAAACTGAGGCAAACAGTGTTAAGTGACTTGCCCAGGGTCACACAGCTAGTAAGTGTCTGAAACGGGATTTGAGCTCAGGTTTTTCTGACTCCAAGCTTGGAATTCTATCTACTGCACCACCTAGCTGCCTGGTACATCTCTGGAGAAGGGCAAAACAGGTAGTGAGGAGACTGGAAACAATGCTATACATAAGTAGGAATTGAAGGCACTCAGCTTAGAGAAGCCCTAAAAAGAATATAATAGCTGTCTTCGGGTATTTGAAAGGTTATCATGTGGAAGGTTCATAGACTTAAGACTGGAAGGGGACCTACAAAAGTCATCTCATTTGACCTTTTACAGATGATGAAACTGAGGTTAAGTGACTTGCCCAAGGTCATGAAAGAGAGATAGGATTTGAACCCAGGTCTTCTGACTCCAAAACCAGTGCATTTTCCAAAACACTAAATCTAACCTCTTCTTGACTCTGGAGGGCATAACTAGAAGAGATGGGTAGAGGTTTTAGGAAAGTCAGCTTCTGCTCAGCATTACTCAATGTCGCACCTAAGGATTGGAGCTATCCAAAAAGTGAAAATGGTGATGTGTATGTTAGTAAATTCTCTCTCATTGAAACTTTTCTAGTTGAGGTTTAAATGATTAGTTTGGGGGTGTGGGTATTGTAGAGTAGGTTCATGATTTGGGTAGGCATAGAACTCGTATTTCCTTCCCTTTGTGCTGTCCTCCATGCTAAGAATGCTCTCCCTCCTTACCTTCTCCTCTCAAATCTCTGGCTATCAGGGCAGCGCTAGAAGATGTCTTTCTTTGTATCCCCTGTATTTAGCACAATGCCTGGTATATAGTTAGTGCTTAATAGATGCTTGTGGATTGATACCTTACTTCTGAGGTCTCTTCTAACTTTGGTGTGTGTTAGTGGTTGCCTACACTATAATACATTATACCTCTCACCTAGGCATGTGGGTACCTATTTACCCTCAGGGTTGACTTGCTCACTACAAGGTGTTCCTAAAATCTGGACACATAGGAAATATGGAGTTATTGCATCAAGTTTATGTGAATCTTGCAAAGCGCATCAACCTTTGCATCGCAAATGATGGAAAATATATTGAAGGTGTTATTTGTTAATGTTGCAATTAAATAAAATATTATTGAAAATTTCATTCATTTCATTTCTTGAAAATATGCATTTTTGCCTATATGTCCAGGCTTTAGGAACATCCTGTACTGCTTCTTCTCACACTGGTGGGTCAAGGTTCTCAGAGAAGTACCACTACAGTATGGTTATAGTTAAATTTTCTCAGTACTAGAGATAATCTGACTGAGGGGAAATACATTCCTACTGACTCACTACTCTAGCTCTCAAGCCCCCAGCAATGCATCTCTATTTACACAACACACCATCCACAATAATGACACTTTTAGACATTAAACAATCATTTACTTATTAAGCAAGCAGAAAAATAATATCATGGCATTCTTAAATTAAAGAAAATTCATAAATAATAAATACACAATTCACACATAAACCTGAGGCATACTCTCCAACTGATATATTCAGTATTTGTAGGGAGGGTGGACTTACAGAAAACTGAAAGAAAACAAATGAGTGAGTGCTTAACTCTAAAACTATAAACATCAGCATCCTCTTTCTATCAGAACTGGTGATAAAAGGTTTTTGATGAACATAAGCATCAATGCTAAATAGATGCTTCTGCTGCTAAGCTGAGCTGATCTGCACTGTGCTTGAATAACACTTAACCAGAAAGGACATTTCAGACAAACTAGCTGATTTAAGGAATGACTTCTCTGATGCTCTACTTTCAATCTTTTTCTGATCAGTTAGACTCACTTTACAAATGAAACTATTACATGGATAGCTTCCAACTTTAAACTTAGCTGACATAGTTATTAAATCTGACCCTCCATATCTCTTCTCACTCTGGGTTCAAACTCTGGGTTCTCTCTGTGAACAAATCAACCTTGTCCTATGATTAGTAATCAAATTCTCATCTTCTGTCTATAATCAGATAAATCATATTTGTCACAAAATCGTATTAAAATCTTTGTGTCTATAACTTCTCAGTTTACTACACCTTGTCACATTCAAAATTTGCCAACTGCTTGTCTCAGAACTCTGAGTCAGAATCAACACTTAGCAACTTCCTCTTGGAGTAGTATTTTCTTTTGGAACTTTGAGCAGGGTTAAATCAAAAACAAACTTAAAAGCATCGATGCATTACACTATGATCTTGGGAGTACATTCAGTTACACATTCCTCTCATCCCTAGGGCTAGTAAGAGATGCTCTTACTCTCCTTATCTCTCCATAGAGCTGCTTTCCTCTCATTAGTTCTGGAGCCATCTACTTTGGAAAGGAGGAAGATGTGCTATAGGACATCTTCAAAGACTCAGAAGTCTCTCTTCTTCCTTTCCTCCTCTGAATCACATTTTCACATCCTCCAACCTTTTGATCGTTAGGATCATAGTTTAAATTCCACTCCCCTTCTTCCTACTTTTATCCTTTGTTTTCACCCTGGATCTTTTTCTCCATCCTGCTGGGGAGTATTTCCTCTCTCTCTCTCTCTCTCTCTCTCTCTCTCTCTCTCTCTCTCTCTCTCTCTCTCTCTCTCTTTCTCTCTCTGTATATATATATATACATATATATGTATACAATGATTTCTGCAGCATTTTAAGTTTCAAAAGTATTTATGTGCATTATGTCACTTAATCCTCAAACAACTCTCTGAGGTAAGTGTAGCAGGTATAACTGTTCACGTTTTACAAATGAGAGAACTGAGGCTATGGTTGGTTAAGTGACTTGATCAGAGTTGCACAAACAGTAAGTGTCAAAGATAGTGTTTAAACATAGATTTTCCTGGCCTCAAGTCCTGCCCTCTGTCTACTCTAGGACAGCACCTCCCTGATAAATTGGAGAGGAGAAAGACAGTTCTTCCTTCTTCTAAACCCTCTCACCTTTCTCTCTTTTAGGGAAATCACTTTGGATTTTTTTATCTGTTGATATTCCTAGATAATCCTTCTTCATGTCTACAGCACAACCACAGGGACAATCTCCTGTAAAGAAATGTGTTCCTAGAGTGAATGTGCCAGTAAACCAAGACCAGAGTCGTTAGGAATTGCCATATAAGGAAACTGAGTCATTGTACCTGTCTAAGGGAGCTAAGCAAGCATGTCCAGAGGCCCAGCAGAAGATCAGGTCTCCAGAAACGAAAAGTTTTGTTGACATCTAGGAATCTGAGTAACTGCTTCAAATGATTAATTATTTGTTTAACCTTTATTAGGGACAGTTAGGTGGCACAGTGCACAGATCACCAGCCCTGGAGTCAGGAGGACCTGAGTTCAAATCCAGCCTCAGATACTTATTAGCTGTGCGATCCTGGGCAAGTCACTTAACCCTGATTGCCTCCCTACCTCCCCTGAAAGGCTTAATTAAAACTACTTCCAGCCATAAATTAGCCATTAAAATAACTTTCTAAGGGAAGATGAGGGGAAAAAGTTAGGTTATCTTACATTTAAAAGGGGGAGAAGGGGGAGGGGAATCATCACAGACTTTAGAGACCATCTAGTCCAACCATTTTACATACAACAATAACTAGGAGGAAGAGTAAAATATAATCATTGACAATAAGCCCATGACATATGCACTAGAATTACTATCCTCATTTTACAAATGAGGAAACCAAGACCCAGAGAAGTTAAGGGACTTTTACAAGGTCACTCAGCCAGCAACCCCATTCCAGGGTTGGAATATCATGTCAGTCCAGTCCTCTGACTCCAAACTCAATCCTCTTTATATTACAACATGCTGCCTCGTTTTCCCTGGAACATTAGCAATTCCCATGGAGATGGGGATTGGGTCTGATTCTTTGTATTCTTACAGTCCCTTGCTGGGAATATGACTCACGGTCACTAAGGACACTGATTGATTGGGGAGCACTATCTCTCCCTCCATTTGGCATTTTTGTTGAGCCAGACTTTTATTAATTACATTGAGGGCAGAAGCTTTGAAGCTTCTGTCTGCCATCTTGAAACTCCTTTGTGAAAGCCAAGGAGACTGAATGCTGAGACCTAAGGGACCTAAGTGATCCTCCAGTCCATCAGGAACCCAGAGTCCCAGGCAGGCTTCCTGTTCCTAGGTAGGTGTTAACCACACTGGGCAAGGCTTTGGATCTCTCTGGCTGGAAAATTGCCCGGAAGAGAACCCTGTTTTCCAAAATAACACAGAAGTTATGCCTGGGATATGGTTTGCTAAATATAAAGCTAGAGCGTAGGGTGGTATGCAAGGAGGAGAGAGATACCACTTCTCTGGACAGGAAACAGTGCAGAACTGTGTTTACAGAAGACCCTTTGCTGTATCTTCCAAGTGGGATGCAACCCTGCTCCCCTAAACTTGCCCTGAACTTGACTCTTCTGCATCCACTAACACACTTTCTCAAGCTTAGAAAGCTTCTTTGTTTGTTTTGAACTGCTACTCATCCTCTAAAGCCCAATTCAAATACTACCTCCTCCACGAGGTTTTCCATGATCTTACTGGGGAAAAAGACCTTCCCCTTCTTGTCCTACATAGCATTTTATTTTGCACCTCTAAAATACACTTACCATGTAATGTTATGGATTATGATTTTTCTACATTTGTGTCTTATCCTTTTATTAAATTATAAGATCCATGACAATTTACTTAAACTTTGTATCTGCTCCATCACAAAGCATAGTTCTGAACACACAGAGGTTAAATAAATGTTTGTTCTTGTTGCTACTAGAATGTTCATGAGAGGTAACTTTAAGTGGTAAGGCTCTCTCTCTAACAGAACTTCCTCTAGTTCACATCTTCGCCTTCCACCCCAGCCAGAGCCTGGACTAGAAATGAAAAGATAGCCTCCTCCTTTCCTCCATAGGCCCAGGAAAAGTAGAGCTAGAGGGAAAGCATTGGGTTTGAATAGGTTGGAAAGTCTCAGCCCATGGTGTCCTCAGCCACAAATCTCCTTTGCAAAACAAATGAGATTACAGGGCTAGAAAATTCCTTTTTTTCCCCTATCAATCTCTGTACTCTAGAAAAAGCTGCAAGTTAATGCCATACTGAAAACAGTATTAAAATAAAGTAGATGACTTTGTGAAATTCCCCAACTGAGTTTAGATAGATAAGTCATAAAGTCCTGAGTTGTACTTTTCAGTATCTGCAGAGAGTTGTGGCATAGCATCAACCCTGTTTCAGCAGCTTCTCTGCATGCCTGTCAACCTGATCGTGGTCATTGAATACCAGCTGAACTAAGGCATCTGGTAACTATATTTACTCCAAACTAAACATTCTACCTAAAATTGGAAGGCATTTTCTGTGTATTATTGTTTGCAAATTTTTTAGATTCATTATGAGAGTGTATGAAACTGTGAAATCTTAATCAACAAAGATTGTTAAAAGACTTTTTGCATAGAAAGGGAACATGGCATAACAGATGGAAAGCCAGGTTTGGAGGCAGAAAAATCTGGTTTCAGGTTCTCCCTTTACTACATCCAGACTATGTGACTCTAGGCAGTCATTTAACCTCCTAGTGTCTTTAACTCTTTAAGTCTAAGTGTTATATATACACATCTATATCCAGCTGCATATACATATACATGTACATATATATATGCGTATGTACCAGGATAGCACACACATATTTAGTTAGGTCACCTGTGTAGCATTTGGAGAGAAACTGGACCTGTGATTTCATTGACATAGGGGGCACCCAGTGGGGAAGCTCACTTTGCTGCACCTACTTTGTATGTGTGTATGTGTGCATACATACATACATCTACATACACACACACATAGATGTATGTTTACATATGCATATGAACTTCACTTGCTTTGTGTATGTAGTATAGATGTTTATATATATATTATATGTGTATATGTATATATATGTGTGTATGTTTATGTATACATATGTTTAATAACAGTTGCTCTTTATGTAACAGGTTACAAAGATCTTCAAATATGTTTTCTTTTCAAACACATTTCAGTAAAGTATCAGACTGGGTTCTAGATGCAGCTACTTTTGTTGGGTTATTTTTGCTCTGTTCCATGAACACAGATGGATTCACTAATGCTGGTTCACAAGTGCAAAGCTCTCATATGGAGAACCAGGCAGTAGAGTACAGATGGGTGGTCAGAAGTACATTGCACATTGTCAAATTTAGAATCCTAATTATATGTAGTGAGTGACATGGTAGAGTCAGGAAGACTTGGGTTCAAATCTTACCTCTGGCACTTACTAATGGCATGGCCCTAGACAAGATACAAATTCCCTCTTGATGACACAACCCCCCTGGCCACTTTTCTAGCACTAGTTGACCTTTCACTCATTCTCCTCTCACTCTGCCCCTGACTTCCTGGACTTCAAACTATGTCTTGCCTGCTGTCACATCCTAGAACTTCCTTCAAAACCTGGGACCTCCCTGCTCCAGAACATTCCTCTGTCAGTGTAGCCTTCTCACCCTGGAATATCCTTCTGCCAGGCTAGCCTCCTTCTCCCATTGGTGAATTATTCCTGTGGCGCTCATTTTGTGGAGGGACCCAGGCCAGTTAAGCTTCATTCCCTTCATGGCTCTGCTCCTACTTTCTAGACTTCAAAATCATGCTCTTATGCATACCTTCATCCTTCCTGACTCTGCCTTTTGTGTGTTGTCTTCCCTCATTAGAACATAAGCTCCTCAAAGGCAATGATTGTTTCTTTTTGCTTCAATTTGTACCTCTAGAGTTTAGCACAGCATCCGGAATATAGTAAGCACTTAAAAAATATTAACTGCCTTTCCTTGCCCTCCTCCCAACTCACTGGTTAAAGTAGGGCAATTAACATATTCCCTGGTCCCCAATACCACTTCCAAGCTCTCCCTCTACAGGGAGTTTAGATAGATAATTCACGAAGCCCTGAATTGTGCTTTTCAGTATCTGCAGAGAGTTGTGGCACAGCATCAACCCTGTTTCAGCAGCTTCTCGGCATGCCTGTCAACTTGATCAAGGTCATTGAAAACCAGCTGAATTAAGGCATCTGGCAACTATATTTACTACAAACTAAACATTCTGCCTAAAATTGGAAGGCATTTTCTGTATATTATTATTTGCAGTTTTTAAGATTCAATATGAGGGTGTATGAAACTGTGAAATCTTAATTGACAAAGATTATTAATAGAAATTAGTAACACCTGACTCTTTCTGATCAACCCTCCTCCTCCACCACCAACTCTGTTGGCTTTTACCTTTGGACATCTCTCAAAAGTGCCCCCTTCTCTCCTCAGACACACTGTCACCACATTGGTGGAGGCCATCTTCACCTTATTCTTGGATAATTGCAATAGTCTTCTAGTTGGTTTCCTTGTCTCAAGTCTCTCCCCATGCTAGTCCATCCTCCACTCAGCTATCAAAGTGATAGTCCTAAAGCTCAGGTTAACCCATGTTACTCCCCTATTCAATAAACTCCAATGGCTATCACCTCCAGTATCATATATAAAATCCTCTCCTTGGCCTTAATAACCTGGTCCTTTCTTACCATTCCTGTCTTTTTTTAAAATTTTATTTCCATAACATAGTATAATAAAAAAGATGAAAATGATGTACATGAAAGATGCATATGAAAGTGCAAATCTACTATGCACAACTTGCTATTCCTTTGAAATACACAACAAAATCATGTAAATTTCTTTCTTTTTCTTCCCTCTCCTCCACCCTAGAGATGGCTACCATTAAACACAAAGAGGTTTGCATCTATAAAGAGAGGATTTTATATTTGTATTCGATTTCTCTTCTATTTGTGTGGTACTAAGTTTTTTAATAATTCTGCTTGAAGAATTCTGATTTCTGACATAATTTCATCCCAATGTGTTTTATTTCTCTTTTAAACCATTCTGGATTTTCTTGCTGTTTTCCCATGATTTCTGAAGAGTTTTTCAATAGTCTCTTTTTTTCATCAGGTAATTTTGATTCATTTCCTTCATCGCATAATACTTCATAGAATTTAAGTCTCTGTCTGAGGTTTTAACTCATTCTTCCTTCTGTCTCTATGATCCCCTCTTCTGGTTTATCTATTTATGGGCTAGATTTTTATTCATTTTTTTTCTTTTCACTTTCAGCCTTTATCTTGTATGCATGATGACTTGTCTCTCTTTTCCTACCTCACTCTTTGGTTTCTCACCCTTCTGCTGCTGCACAGAATCGAAGACTCATTGTCCTCAGCTTCCTTGTACTGGAGCAGTATAGAGGTTGGTGAGTCCTTGGGCTCAGCCCAAAGGTAACTCTTGGGGGATGAGTATTGTCCCCTGTTAGGTTTTCAGTCCTCGTTCCTTTAAGCATTATTTTCCTCTGGTCTGGAAAGTCTCAGTTGCTACCACTTCTCGGTGGGAGAAGACTTCTAGGCTGAGTTAAACATCATAAGGAAACCTGGGAGAGATCCCCACAGTCAAATGCTGAAGCACAAGTCTATGAGGTTGTGTGCTCAATGAGCAGAATGAATGGATTAGTGGGCTGGGAACATTAAGTACAAATTTATGTTTTTTTCATGAGGTTTTTACCTTATTCAATATTTCTGTCTTGAATATCTTGAATGGACTAATGAACAAAAAAGTATTTATCAAACTCTTACTAGGGAGGTGGAAAGGGTGTCCTAGGGATTGGCTTGATCCTCTAGGCCTTCATGCACTAGGCCTATGATGGTTTACTTTTTGGATTGCTATAGGTTGGGAGAAAAAACCACTCCACTATCTTGACATGTTAATCATCTTTGCTTTCTTCAGTGTCATTTCTCCTTCTTCTTAAGCACAACCAGAGCTGTAATTTTAGAGTCCAAAAAAGGATGGCTCCACTGTGTTTCACGGTGAAAAGAGTTTGTTACAATTTTTTTGAATAAATACTTGTTGAACTGGATTGAATTTCACTTTTGTTTTCTATCAGGTTGTTGTACTTCTGGCTTTATCCTTAAGTGACCTCGAGGATCATTTTGTTTAGCTGAGTTTCTCACCAAGCTTTCTCCTACATAGATTCTTGCTGTGTTATGAGGGGATAATTCTCATAATCTTCCATCATCCTTCTGTGTAAGATTTTACAAATGAGTTTATATTCTGAACCAGAGTTTCTCTTGGCTGCCAATTTCTCTCCACTTGGAAACTTAAGTCAAGTGTTTGCTAAAGGAGTTTTGGTCTCCTCATTATGGTAATTGATTTAAAGTAGTTAAATTTCTGTATGAAATTATTATAATCTTTGTTGATACTCTTTCTTCTTATTTCTCATTTTGCAGCATCAATATCCTTTTTAAAACAGGCAAAACTAGTGTTACCTTAATCCTAACTCTTATCTTTTTCACACTTTAATTTTTTCTTGTTGTTCTTGGCAGAGACACTGGAATGTTTTGCCATTTTCTTCTCCAGCTCATTTTACAGATGAGGAAACTGAGGCAAACAGGGTTAAGTGACTTGCCCAAGGTCATACAGCCATTAAATGTCTGATGCTGGATTTGAACTCATAAAAAAGAGACTTCCTGACTCTAGGCCCAGTACTTTATCCATTGCACCACCTCACTGCCTAATTCACTCTACTTGTTTTCCATTAATTTTTATCTTTGCTTAAGCACAGTCTTCTGCCCATATACAGAAAAATATTTGAGCAATGACTCTTACATCAATAAAAAGTCATTTCCTATCTATCAATATATAATCAATCTGACGTTTTTATTATGTCATTCAGTACTTACCATATCTAGTATCTTATTTTCTGGAAAATACAAAGAATAGGCTTGCATATGTGGTTTATGAATCTTTGGTTTCTCTCTTTCCTCATTCCAAATGCATATTTTTCCAACATATTTTTCACTGCCTTCACCTATTTCTGACCTTGCATTGAAGTCTCCAAGTATATATAACATATTGATTTAATTTGGCAGGTCTAAGCAGGTTTTTTTGTAGTATTTCCCTCTGTCCTTACTATATACAATATATATTGGTGCATAAGCTGCAATCATTTTTGTGGAAGTCTTTTTGCAAATATTTTTCATGAATGTTATAATACTAAATCACTGAATATCTCCTAAATAGTATTTCTTGTTATCTTTGTACCTGTAACAAAACCAACTATGCCAACTTCTTTCTTTGTCTCTCCAAAAGAAGCCATGGGCCCTCCTTCTATTTAGTTGCAACTTTCTTCTGTCGTTTGGTTTTGTTTACATCAAGAATTTCAAGATTAATTGATAATTTGGTTCCTCCAATAGCTTATCCATGCGATCATTAGATAAGAATCTCACTTCTACATCCCCAATAGATAAAGTTAATGTTTATAAACAATCTAAAAACTGTGTCTCTAATCTTTACTACTCTATCATCATTACTGCAGAATAGGAAAAGAGGTATATAGGACTGAGGACCATTTTATATTTTTCTTTGTTTTCCAAGCTCAAAGAGTTCATTACCAAGCGGCCAGCCTATTAATAGTGTCTCTGAATTTAGAGAATTCTGTACCTAAAAGCACAGAGTCATCAGAAAACAGGCACAAAGACTATACTCCAAGCCCTTGCATTGTGGTAGAAACTTCCAGACACTTTGCTTCTCTACCCTAATCTTGGCAAAGTCAGGGTCACTTCTGTAACACAGGAAAACATGGAGGAGAATTTGGTGCAGGAATTGTTCTGTGTATTGTTGGAAATTCTTCATTTTGCCTTGGCACACTACTAGAGATTTGGAGCACTTAATAATTAATTTAAAATGCAGATAATGCTTCTGGAAGGGTTAAGGTATCAGTCATTCACAATGCAGCACAAATTGATTTGACTGAAGGCTGGCTCTGATGCTGTTGGGAGACAATAAGACATTGGGCCCGATGTTTGGAGAGGACAGGACCATAGTCTTTAGGCCTTACCAACTATTCTTATCATCCTAGAGGGAGGGCACCTTGTCCTTGGCTAGAGAGCTGCCTTCCATGAGTTTTTTACTGCCCTCTCCTTTGTCTCTAGTCTTTGTCTTGAGGCATTGAGCCCCCTGACTTTCTTGGGTTTTGAAACTGCTTGACTCTCTGAACTAAGGAACAGCTACTCCCCTTACTTAGTTTTCTTCTCTCTCCTTCTGCTTCTATATCTGGGAACCTCAGCGGAGCACCCCCTCCCTCTTTTCCCTATTACTTCTGGTACCACACACTCTAAATCATAGGAGTACATTTTCTAGGGTTTAATTATAAAGCATAAGAGTTATAAAGAGAAATGTCAAGTAGGTACATTGCAGATGATTGAAAATGTATACATTATTCTAAAAGAAGCTTGATAATCTAATCTTTAGCTCAAGTTGCCAAACCTAGTTTGATTCTCTTGACCTAGAGCTCATGCTGTGGCATGCTGTTCTCACCTGAAAGCTCCCTAAGAGTCATATGCTCTACCGTAGAACAACCTTCCTCCCCAAACTGATTTAAATTAAGCGTCTCGGGGCACCCTCTACCATCTGGATCTGCACCAACCAATTATTTGCTGACTAGCTTTAGATGATCCACTTATTTGGGGCTCAAGGGGCTAGACATGGGATTTCGTTGACTTAGGCAGCACTAGGGGATAAAATTCCCTCTGTCAATTCAGACTGGCAACTGTCAGGAAATTTAGGATTACAGAATCATATACTTAAGGAATATAGAGGTAATCTAGACTAATTCCACCCATTTTATAGATGAAGAAACTGAGGAACAAAAAACTTGAAAATGCTGTGTGTCCAACATCACACAAGTCAGTTATGTGGGAAAGAGGAGATTTGAACTAAACATTTCTGGATTCCTATTGTGTGTTCTTTCCACTGTGCCCCATTGTTCTCCCTTCTTAGAGTTCTAGAGAGCTGCCCAGGCAACAGAGTGATTAAATGACTTGGTCACTATGTAAACACAACAATCCAAGTGCTGTATTAGGATGCACAAAATGAAAAGAATCAGAAAACACCTTCAGGAAGTACCTCTGGGTACCTCATTTATGGAAAGATATTGATGAACTAGAGGGCATCCAGAGGAAGGCAACCAGGCTAGTGAAGGTCCTCCACTTGGTACCATGTGAAAAATAGTTGAAAGAACAGGAAAAGTTTAACTTAGAAAAGGAAGACACATGAGAGTGATTTTGTCAAGTATTTAAAGTACTATCATTTGGAAGAGAGATTAGACTCATTTTGTTTGGACCAAAGGGCAGCACCAAGAACAGCAGGAAACCTCAATTCCACCAGGGACAGAAGTTGCAAAGAGGTAAATTTGAGCTCAATATAAAAAGTGAAGTTGACTTTCTCAGGAACAGTGGGTTCCACCTCATTGGAGGTCTTTGAGGAAAACCTGAATGACCAGTTATTGGGTATGTTGTAGAGGGGATTCTTGTTCAAGGATGTGTTGGCCTAGATGGCTATTGACATCCCTTCCAACTAGGAGACTGATTCTGTGATATCTCAGGTAGATCCTTATTTTGAAGATGAGCCAACTAAACCCCAGGTAGGTGAAGTGACCAGAATTTAGAGCTAGAAGTGACCTAAGAAATCACCCAGTCTTATTTTACATATTTGGAAATGGAAATACAGATAAAGTGACTTTCCTAAGAAATAGAGTATCAAAAACACCCTGCTTCCTAAGGTGATCCCTAAGGTGATGAGATTGGAACTCAAACATTCTGATGCCAAGCTGTTGCTTTTTCCATGGTACTATGCTGCCTCCCAATTTTAAATCGCCCTACCTGAAAACAGAAGGGCAGTACTTCTGTCTCTTCTGCATCCAGGGGCATGAAATCTACCCTCCAGGAGAGAAGGAAACATCATATTGGAGGTTATCATGGTGGCTGCACTCCTGGTTGGGACTCTGGAACTCCAAGGCAACTGAGCTATAAAAAGAATAACCAAAGGAGGGGGGAATTTCTAATCAGCTACCTCAGCACTTCACTCCAAAAAAGCAACCTCTCACTGATGAAGAAACTCACCATTCTCTTCTTATTATAAGGACAGTGAGTGATTCCAGATATAAAATATGGTATGCACTATCAAAGGCATTCATATATGGAAAGTCAGATAGTAGAGATAATTGAGCCTAACCCCCTCCATTTTACATCTAAGGCAGCTTACATGAAGAAAAGGAGAAGGCCCAGAGGTTTGAGTGACTTCCCAAGGTCACACAGGGAGGAAGTGACAGAAACACAACTGGAATCTAGGTTTCCTGACACTAGATCCTGAAGCATTCTTTCTGCTCTGTGACAGAGCTTCAATTCAGCATCAGCAGCTTTCTTGAAATGTTTTAATCTCAAAAAAAGGTTTCAATACAAACTGAGGTGTGGGAAAGTTTGACCATCATATAAAAACAAAACTCTGTGTACACACACACACACACACACACACACACACACACACACACAGATGCATGGTTCTGGGTATTAGGGATACAAGACAAAACCTAAGCAATCCTAAGGAAGGAGATACAACATGTACACATTTAAATAAATACAAAATTTGTATAAAATAAATGCAGGTAATAGGGGAGGGGGGAGCTGCCTCCACCTATTAGCTTATAAAGTCAGAGGTGGTATGAATTTTCATTTTTGTAACCTCAGGACCAGCAGGGTACCACCTAGTAACTATTTGTTGCATGTGACTAGTGTGGGACCACTGTCTAGATTCTTGGAAAATAGAGATGGAAGTGGCCTTAGAGGTCATTTTGTCTAACCCCACCATTTTGTACATAAGAAAACCAAGGCTAGGTGAGGTTAAATTATTTGCCTGATACCCTAGGCAATTTAATGGGGATTTAAGAACTGATTGGCATTCTGGGATCTTTAGTTCAGAGAGACAGGCATTCCCTCTCAGCTCTTAGCATAATTTAAACTAAGGAGATGTTTGAGCCTGAAGGCTTTCTTGAATCTATTGCATATATTGTTGAAGTACATCTGTGAAGAGCACTTTAAAGTGACTCCCTGGGATGTTGGTTTAATCCTCCTTGCTCTATTAAGAGCTGATGCATTCTAATGAGGTACTGTATAAATCTAGATATGTGGTACTACACAGGTGCAATGGGAGTGGGGGTGGGGGGGAGAGAGAGAGGGGGGGAGACAGAGAGAGAGAGACAGAAAGAGAGAGAGACAGAGAGAGAGAGAGAGAGACAGAGAGAGAGAGGGAGAGAGAGAGAGGAGAGAGGAGAGAGAGAGAGAAGAGAAAGAGAGACAGAGAGAGACAGAGAGAGAGAGGCAGAGAGACAGAGACAGAGAGTGAGACAGAGAGAGAGACAAAGAGAGAGACAAAGAGAGAGAGACAGAGAGAGAGGGAGAAGAGAAAGAGAGAGAGAAGAGGGAGAGAAGAGGAAGAGAAGAGAGAGAGACAGAGAGACAGAGAGAGAGACAGAGAGAGACAGAGAGAGAGACACAGAGAGAGAGAGGTTGAGCTTTGACAGAGAAGTTGAAGTTCAAGCTGGGCCATTGACTGGATCTCTGTAGGAACTTAGAACAAAGAACTCTACCAGTTATATACATGTCTTCGAGCACTGGGGGAAATTTCCAAAAGTTCACTTTTTCCCCAACTTACCTTCTCGATTCTTGTCTAGTAACAGACACTATTCCATACTCTTCTCAGTTCTCTTATCTAGACATTTCCTGTATCATGATTTTGCTTCATATAAAGAAACCCAGACTTGTATGCTTAGACTTGCATGCTTAGTCTGTGCTGAGAAAAATAAAAAAGATAACCTTAGCTAGAAATACACAAGATTTAAATTAAAGCAGAGAATCAAACTTCTGTCTGAAAGTTAGGCATTTTCTTAATAAAGGGCTCTGAGATACTGTGATTCTATTAATAACTTTACTATCAGCTCTATAAAGTAGCAGAGAAAGCGGCTGCTTAGAACTGAGAGCCATTATATTTCACCTAAGTGGAAAAAAAAGAGCTACTTGTCTTAACAGAGTGTGACTTACCAATTTTCCAGAGAGAATGGTGTCAGGGAGGAGAAGGCAATAGTGAAAAAAACTAAATCATTCTTTAGGGAGGAGATAGGCAAAGCCTGAGAAGGAGTCAGCTCCACTACTTTTTAAAAGGGGGAAGAGAACAAAATGATGGAGTACCAGTTGCCCACTCTGCTGCCATAGAGTTAAATTATAGTAGCAAATATATAGGTTATAAATATAACCTATTGCCATTACAGTAGTAAAAAATAAAGGATTTGAATCCAGATCCTTTGTCTCTCACCAATATCTAGGATTCTCTAAGAGAATAGTAAGTTCCTTGGATAGATGAGAGAGTATATGCACTAAAAGGAGGCACAAGTGCAGAAGAGATCAGTAGGTATCAGAACTATAATTAAGGTAAGGCTACCAGGGCTTTGCTTCATTCAAAAAGAAATAATTGCTTAACACCTAGTTGTTAAGAGTAAAATAGGGTAAAATAGGAAGCTGAAAATTCTCTTCTTCCCTCCACCCTTCCCCCACTCATTGAGAAAGCAAGAAATATGATACCCTTTATACATATAAAGTCATGCAAAATATATTTCCATGTTAGCCATGTTCCAAAAGAAAGAAAAGTGAGAGAAATAAAATGAAAACAAATATACTTTGATCTGTACTCAGTTCATCATTTGTCTCTCTGGAGGTAGATGCCATTTTCCATCATGATTCTTTTGGAATTGTCAGGGATTATTGTCTTGATCAGAGCAGCTAAGTTTTTCACAATTAAATAACATTACAATATTGTTGTTACTATGTACAATGTTCTCTTAGTTCTGTTCACTTCACTTTGCATCAGTTCATATAAGTTTTCCCAGGCTTTTCTGAGAGTATCCTGCTCATTATTTCTTACAGCGCAATAGTATTCCATCAAAACAACATACCCCAATGGATAGGTACTCTCTTCAGTTTCCAATTCTTTGCTGCCACAAAAAGAGCTGCTATAAATATTTTTGTACAAATGAAGTCTTTTTTTCTTTTTCTTTGATCACTTTGGTATATAAATCTTGCAGCAGTGTTGCAGGTCAAAGGGTATGCAATTTTGTGGCCCTTTGGGCATATTTCCAAATTGTTCTCCAGAATGTTTGGATCAGTTCACAGCTCTACGTTAGTGCACCTATTTTCCACATCTCTTCCAGCATTTGTCATTTTCCTTTTCTGTTATCTTAGTCAATCTGATGGGTACAAGGTGGTAATTCAGAGTTGTTTCAATTTGCATTTCTCTAATTATTAGTGATTTACAGCATTTTTCGTGTGTCTATTGATAGCTTTGATTTCTTCTTCTGAAAACTGCTTGATCATATCATTTTTCCATTTATCAATTGGAGAATGGCTCTTATTTTTATGAATTTGGCTCAATTCCTGATATATTTGAAAAATGAGACCTTTATTAGAGAAATTTGCTGTAAAAATTTCCCCCATTTTCCTGCTTCCCTTCTAATTTTGGCTGCATTGATTTTGTTTGTGTAAAAGTTTTTTTTTATTTCATGCAATCAAAATAATACATTTTACTTCTCATAATTTCCCTATGTCTTATTTGATCATGAGCTCTTTCCTTATCTGTAGCTCTGACAAGTAATTTTTCCATACTCTCCTAATTTCCTTATATTATCACCCCTTATGTCTAAATCATGTACCCATTTTGAACTTATCTTGGTATATTATCTGAGATGGTGGTCTATGCCTAGCTTGTGCTAGA
Organism: Trichosurus vulpecula; assembly: GCF_011100635.1. Lineage (NCBI taxonomy): Eukaryota > Metazoa > Chordata > Mammalia > Diprotodontia > Phalangeridae > Trichosurus > Trichosurus vulpecula. Next base: position 313,428,811 of record NC_050575.1, read on the forward strand.
TTGCTTTTTGATCTTCCCAGCAGTTTTTGTCAAAGAGTAAGTTATTGCCCCAATAGCGTGGATTTTGAGGTTTATCAAATACTAGCTTATTGTGGTCACTTACTTCTACATATCGCGTACCTAATTTATTCCACAGATCTACCACTCTTATTTCCTATCCAGTACCAGATTTTTTTGGTGATTATTGCTTTGCAGTGTAGTTTAAGATCTGGTACTGGTAGGCTGCCTTCCTTCACTTTTTTTCATTGATTTCCTTGATGTTTTAATTTTTATTCCTCCAGATCAATTTTGATATTATTCTTTCTAGAGCTATAAAATAATTTTTTGGCAGTTTGGTATGGTACTGGATAAGTGTAAAGGCAATCAGTAAGTGAGAAGATCTTCCCCTCCCCTCACCCCCCCATCCACTTGAATAGGCTTCAAGTGGGGCTCCAGGTGGGGCCAATGAAGGGAGGTCTGATTAGATCTTCATTCCTAAGTAGGCCCCAAACCCCTAGTTACCAGGTGCTAAGCCAATGTGAGCGTGAAGCCCCCAGGGTCCTAAGGGGAGTTGCTAAGACCATAGCCAATAGTAGGCGCCTAAGTTCTGGTAGCTCAGATGACCTTCTAGTTGATTAGATAACAGCTAAGGACTGTATAAAAAGAGAGAACAGAGCTTGGAGAGGCAGGTGTGGTGGAAGCAGAAGGAGAAGCAGTGGAAGCAGAACCAGCAGAAGCTGAAACAGAAGAAGCAGTGGAAGCAGAACCAGCAGAAGCTGAAACAGAAGAAGCTGAAGCAGCAGGTGCTACTGAGAGCAGAACTGACCTGAGAACCAGCTTCCAGAGCATGCAGACCAGAGAGTGCTGAGCAAGGGCTTGAGACCAGTGGGTAATCTTCTTACAGGAGCGCCCTAGCATTGGGGGAAGCACAAGTATGGTTTGGCTTACTGCCATAATATTTTTCTGTAACCTCCTGGTTACTATTGTGAGGCAGGCTTATTGGATCTGGAAGTTTTGGCCACGGTATCAATTGGGGACATTGGCCCATGGGTCTGCTACTTTTGAGCTTGAATAAATGCTTTAATTCCTCTGCCTTCTATTTAGAAAATTCCTTATATCCTGCAATTCCAAACCATTCAGGCATGCTCATGCTTTTCTTCAAAGTTATGAATTCTACCTTAATGCTATATCTGGTGGTGAGGGTGGGATCATGGGGTGCAAGATCTCTATTTAGAAGCAGAAGGACTTCAGAGGAAGAGATAAATATCCCAGGGTGGGAGGATTCATTTTATTCCTCCCTAGCAAAGGAATGGGCTAAAGGAGCTGGACTCTGTGAAAACCGGGAACCAAGGCTACAGAGAAGAGATCCTAGGGATTTGGAAAGATGTTTGTAAGAGGTTAGAATTGAGTCAGGGGCATCACAATCTAGGTGAAGCTGAATGGTATTATCAGCCTACCAGCTAGTATATGAAAGATTGAGATTAAGTGAAAGAAATGCGGGTACTTCTACGCCATGGCAAGATAGGGAATCTCAGACAGCAGGAGAACAAGTTGTTGCTCAAGAGTCTACTGACTCAAATGAGAATTTTTCTGTTAATGTGGCTAGGAGCAACAGGAGGCCAAATAGGCCAAGAGTGCATATCAACTCAGCCCAGGTCGAGCCTGACCTTGGTGACAGGAGAAGGGAGTCGAGAGAAAATGAGGCAATGTCAGGGGCTGAGGCACAAAATGCTACTAGGGTTCAGGATGTCCCTCACATAGAGAATGAGAGATGGTGAAATACTCAGACAGACGTTCATCCCATACAAAGGAGGGGGACAGAAACCCAAGGTGACAATTCAGTTATGAGGGAAGTTCTGGAAGATTTTCCACAGCAAGAGATCATGGACATTTTGAGTAGATTCACCCAAAAAATGGGAGAATCATTAATGTCTTGGATGGTAAGACTCAGTGATCAAGGGGCCAGTGGAATATCAGTAGATAGGGTGGATTGTATGAGATTCATAGGTATCAGCCAGGATCCTGTAGTTCAGCAAGCATTTAGGGATTATCATCAGCAAGAAGATGGTGATAGCCGGACTTATCTGTTGGTGTTAGCTGCTGAGGGATGCAATAAAAAATATCCTACCAATTCTATGTGACCAACTGGGAGTAAACCTTGGTATTCACTTAGAGATTGTATCATAAAACTAAAGGAGGAGGTAATGAAAACTGTTATCATGACAGGAACCACAGATACATATTACGATGATCCCTTGGGAGTCTCTCATAGGAATTTAAATAGTTAAGACAGCTCCTCCTGCTTATAAACACCTAATTTTAACTCTGTTGCTTGGGGAAATAGGGAGTTGTCTTTCAGTGGCGATGGATAAGATTTCACAGTTAAATGGCTTAGGAGACTGGGGAAGAGATAGATCTCCTCAAGAGAGGAGAATGAATAGCCAGCCAATTCGGCGTCAAAATAAAGTGATGAGAAAAGAAATGTTCACTGCTCTATTGAGAGCAGGGGTAGATTTTGAAGTGATAGATGGTATTCCAACCAATGAACTGTACAGAATGTACCGAGATAAGGGACTTGATAACAGACAAAATAGGAAAATAAGAACTGCGCCTATAGATGCTACAGACCCTAAACCCTCACACCCAAGTGAGTCACATGTTCGGGGATACTAGGAAACAGGCCAAGCCCCAGTCCAAATTAAGGAAATACACAGGCTGGATTGCAGACCCCACATTAACTTGACCACATGTTGGAAAAATGGGTCAAGTATAGTAACTAGGTCATTAATAGACACTGGGGGTAGAGGCCACCCCTATCTATAGAAATCTGGACAAGTTCAGGCATGGAACTCCTATTACCATCACAGGATTAGGAGGGGCTGAAACATCAGCCAGACAAGTTAAACTGATGATGAAAATTGGACAATTGCCCAGGAAAGAATACACTGTGGTTATTGTGCCTATTCCTGAATACATCATTGGAATAGACATATCGAAGGGTTTGACCTTAAATTTACCTGAAGGGAAATACCAATTTCCCATGAGGAAAATAGGCATTAATGCAGTTTTAGTGGGGAAAATAAAGATGGATCCAATCCCTTTGCCCGAACTTTCTGAGGCAATTACTTTGAGGCAATAGCGTGTGCCAGGTGGGAAAGATGAAATTGCCAGTACTATAAAAGAATATGTTGAAGTAGGAGTGTTAGTCCCTACAGCCACTCAGTGGAACAACCCTGTCTGGACAGTTTGAAAGTCAGATGGAACATGGAGGATGACAGTAGATTATAGACAGTTGCACAAAGTGACTCCTCCCCTGTATGCTACTGTGTCAGACCCTGTTATTTTAATAGAAAGAATACAGAAACATGAAGGGACTTGGTACGCAGTTATTGATTTGACCAATGCCTTCTTTATGATCCCAATAGACCCCAAGCAATGGGACCAGTTTGCTTTTACTTGGCAAGGCTGACAGTATACATTTATACACCTGCTACAAGGATATCTTCATAGCCCAACTATTTGCCACAGGATTGTAGCTGAGCATTTAGATGAATTAAAGTTACCTGGTGTACAGCTTACCCACTACATAGATGACATCATGATACAAGGAGAAAATGTAAAAGAAATAGAGAAGAGTTTGACAGTATTAACTGACCATATGAATTAACCCTGCAAAGGTTCAAGGGCCAGCTCAAACTGTAAAATTTTGGGGGATTCAGTGGAATAAAGGACTGAGAGAGATTCTCCCACAAGCTTGACAAAAAATCCAGGATTTTCCTACCCCTATTAACAAGAAAGAGGCCCAAAAGTTCATAGGACTATTTAGTTATTAGAGATACCACATTCCACACTTGGGACAGATTTTGAAACCTTTGTATAAAGTCACCTACCGACTACACCATTTGTTGCAACAATTTGGCTAGCAGCTGTTGTGGGGGTAAAAGACCAACACAAGTCCGACAACAAGAACTCTGCCAGCACAGATTCTTTTGACCTGCTTTACTAAGGAAAGCAACATTAAGGGGTTAACAATCTTAATTTATATGAGTTTATTTTATATCCTGCAACTTTGCTAAAGTTGTTAATTATTTCAACTAATTTTCTAGTTGATTCTCTAGCATTCTCTAAGTATACCATCATATCATCTGCAAAAAATGATAACTTTATTTCCTCATTACCTATTCTTATTTCTTTAATTTCTTTTTCTTGTCTTATTGCTATAGCTAGCTACTATCTGGAATAATAATGGTGATAATGGGCATTCTTTCTTCACCCCCAATCTTGTTGTAAAGGCTTCTAGTTTATCTCCTGTTTCATATTTTAACTCTTTGTACGTCTTTCTATTCCAAGTGTGTCTCTTGTAAATAACATATTGTTGGATTTTAGTTTCTAATCTATCCTGATATCCTCTTCCCTTTTATGGATGAGTTCATTTCAGATTCATAGTTATGACTGTTCCATGTCATTCTCTTCTATTTATCTTTCTCTCTCTCTCTCTTTTTTTTACCATGTCCCCTCTTCAAAAGTCTATTTTGCTTCTGACCACTGCCTCCTTTAAGCTATCCTCTCTTTAATCACCCCCTCTATTTCTCTTACCCTGCTACCTCCCTATTAAGTAAAATGAACATATATGTGTAGTATGTATATGTATATATAACTATGTATATAGAAATATTCCTTCTTCTTTGAACCAGTTCAAATGAGAATAAGGTTCAAACATTGGCTATTTACCACCACTACCACCACCATTTTTACTCTCATTGTAAAAACTCTTTTTTACATGTTTTATATGAGATAAATTTCCTCATTCTTCTTCTCCCATCCCCATTCTCTCCTTTTTCTAACCCTTCCATTTTTCTTTTGCGATCATTCTAATATAATAGACTCACACCCGTGCCTGCTGTGTAAGTAGACTCCTTCTAATTGCCCTAATGATGATAAAGTTCTTAAGGGTTACGTGTATCATCCCCCAATCTGAGAATGTAAAAAGTTTATATTATTAAGTTCCTTATGACTTCTAACTTATGTTTACTTTTTATGCTTCTCTTAAGAAGCATAAAAGTATCTGAATATCTTTTTACCAGGAATGCTTGAACATCCTCTATTTCATTAAATATCCATTTTCCCCCATAGGATTATACTCAGTTTTTCTGAGTACATTATTCTTGGTTGTAATCATAGCCCCTTTGCCCTCTGGAAAATCCTTTAATGTGGTAGCTGGTAAATCTTGTGTGAGACCAACTGTGGCTCTACAGTATTTGAATTGTTTCTTTCTAGCTAATTTTAGTATTTTCTACTTGACCTGAGAGCTCTTTTTATTTTTTGGCTATAACATTCCTGGGATCTCTTTTGAAACAAAGAAACTGGAAAGCCTTTCTGAGTAAAGAAATCAACCTTTATTAAGAGAAACAAATATGGGGGCTACAGTCCACCCAGTACAATCTGAGACCCATATTAAGAATTCACAGTTATTTATAGTTCTCTTAATTCGTGTTTGGTACAACCAGGCTAGGTATGGCTCAAGGAGCAGGCCTGCCCTTTTACTCAACTAGGCCCATGGCTCAAACAGGCCAGGATGTCTCAACACACAGCTCATTTCCTATGATTTTAAAGTAAATACAATAAGTCTGTTTTTTTACAATAAGCAAATCTTTTTACATTATAGGTTAGGCTTAACTTTTATCCAATATATTTTAATACAAAGATACTTATAGTTACATTCGTATGATTAACTTAACACAGGATTTCCTTGGGACTACATCTTACTTTCTGTTACACACAGGCTTTTGCCTGGGACTGTATTCTTAACATAAATCACATGACTACTTCTTATTCCATTAAAATGATTGTAGCTGAAAAAATATTAACGAGGTAATAGAGCAAAGCACTTGAGGCATTGATTAATTATTTTACCCGTTACACTTGCAGGAGGCGATCAGTGGTTTTTTTCAATTTCTATTTTGCCCTCTGGTTCTAAGACATCTGGGCAATTTCCTTTATAATTTCTTGAAATATGACATCTAGGCTCTTTTTCTGATCATGGCTTTCAGGTGGTCAAATAATTCTTAAATTATCTATCCTCAATCTATTTTCCAAGTCAGTTGTTTTCCCAATGAGATAGTCACATTTTCCTCTATTCTTTTATTCTTTTGACTTTGTTTTATTGTTTCTTCATGTTTCATGGAGTCATTAGCTTCCACTTAACCAATCCTAATTTTTAAGGAATTATTTTCTTCAGTGAGGTTTTGTATTTCTTTTACCATTTGGTCGATTCTGATTTTCAAGGAGTTATTTTCTTCTGCATTTTTATGCCTCTGTCACCAAGCTATTCTCTTTTCACTATTTTCTTGCATTACTCTCATTTTCCCCCAATTTTTCCTCTGCCATTTTTATTTGACTTTTAAAATAATTTTTGTTCTTTTTAAAAAATCTATTCAGCTCTTCTAGGAATTCTTGTTGGGCTTATGTCCAATCTGCATTTTTCTTTGGCAGGGTTTGTTTGTAGATGTTTTCTAGTCATTATCTTTTTCTAACTTTGTCTTGAGTTTCCTTGTCACCATAGTAGCTTTTCATGATCAGGTTCTCTTTTCGTCATTTGCTCATTTTTCTATCCTATTTCTTGACTTTGGACTTTACATTAGAGTTGGGCTCTGCTTACTTCTGGGAAAGGTGGGTATAAGGTGAGATGTTGACTGTCCTAAGCTTCAGGCTTTTATACTCTGCTGTTTTCACAGCCAGGTGTGGGGTCCTGTAAGTTTTTGGTGCTTCCAAGGTGGTAGAGAGCTCTGGTCACTGCCCTCCTGGTCTGTGCTCTGAACTTTACCTATGTAGGACCCCTGCTCTCTTGCAATTGCAAACATTCCTCTCCAACCTGGAACTGAGATGAGACCTAAGACTGGGAAGTAGGCAGTGGAGCTGGCAAATGGCACCTGGTCCTTTATCCGGTTCTATCACAGGGGTCCCCTGTAATCTCTTTCTTACTAGATATCCAATTCCCTATAGGAAAAATGATTTATTATATTATTTGGGGAAATGATTATACTATTTAGACCCAACCTTATGTGATTAATGGTTTTTCACACCCGGAATGTTTCTGACCCCAGGAACTCTGTAGGTATGCTGAAGATGGCTACAAGGTATTTTGGGTTCCCCCACATCCTAGATCCACCAAAGTATTCTTGTTTTAGGTCCACACAAATGTGTTTTGGGTTCCCTGGTATTTTGGCATTGCCCAAATTTTATTGGATATTGACAGTTACCCATATCTGTCTCAATCTACCTTACTTTCAGGTTGCATCTCTCAGCAATTTTGCTTAATGTGTGTGGTTGTCTAATTATGTGTGGTTGGTCTAAATCCTTTATAGTGTAAACCTTCCAGAGCCTGGATGAGAGAGAGCCAAACCTCCTTTCCAGTTTGTTCTCCTCTACCAAATAACCTATTAAATCTCTTTCTAAAATCATTTCAGATTTTAGGGTCTATTCTAGCAAACAACACCCCTAACCATTTCTGGGTGCTGACTATTCCAGATAACACTGCTGTTGGCACTACCATGGACACCTCCAAGGTCTACAGCTTGCATTGCTTCCACCCCTCAGTGCTCCTAGCCAGCACTACCACCATCACCACTACCTTCCTTAAATGTCTGCAGGTCCTCTCTTTTTTGTCCTCCTAGGTTTTCCTAGTCTGGAAAAATGACTCAGTGTGACTTTTGTTGGTTATCTGATTTAATGTACTTTTAAAAGTTGTTTAGAGAGTGACCTGTGAGATCCTTAACAGTAGGAGTTGGTTTTTTGCCTGTCTTTGTGTCTTGTGTCTCCAGGGCTTAGCACAGTCTTTATCTATTCCTCTCAATTGAAGTTGCCTTTAAAAGTTGATTCAAGTATTTTGGGAAGTAGCAAAGCATTGGAAACAAAGTAGATACCCATAAACTGGGATATGGATAAACAAACTGTGATATATAAATATGATGGGATTTGCTGTTCCTCCATTTTTGAAGAGGACCAATGACATCACAGGGTGATGCCTTGATTGTCCATGAATTGGATTTAAGTGAGGCAAAGCTGTCAGCCTCATTCTCGCTTCCAGAGTCATCAAAATCCAGGGGTAAGACAAAAGTCAAGACAACTGGCGATGACCTGGGATGCAGTAGATGACCTTGGCATCTCTGAAGCTCTAAGTGCTCCACAGCACCTGCTTCAGCCATCTTCATGGCTGTTGGGATAAATTTAACAGCTAAAATAAAGAAGCCCTGCATCATTCAGGACAAGTTTTTTAAAGTCTTTAAAAATGAGACTTGTACAAGAGTAACCAGGGTGTTCAAAATCCCTTTCCATTGTCCCTTTCCTTTTGCTGCCTAGCACAGTGAGTGGTAATAAAGGTTTATTGAACGATTGGGATGGCTCACCAATACTCCTGCCTCAGTGATTTTACAGAAGATGGCCAAGGATAGGTGATTATCTCAGCTGGGAAATACCAAGGCCTTCCTGGGTTAGTGATTAGCAGAGAAACTCTATGGTGATCATGGTTTGAGGCACCCAGAGGCTACAGAGCTACAGCTGGGAGGGACTTTAGGTCATCTAGAACAAGTCTTTCAATTGTGGAGGAGGAAAATGAGGTTGAAGAACTTAGGTGAGGTTCACTCACAAAGTAGCAGAAGTAGGACCTTATCTCAGATGCAGCAATTATGAGTTCAATGCCCTTTCCAGTCAGTCAGTCAACAAGTACTTTATGAATTAATTGTTTACCATGTGCCAGGCAGGGAAAAAAGAGAAAAGGAAATATATAGTCTTTGCCCTCTATTGCCCTTTCCTTTGCCCTGCCACCCCAGTGGGGGAGACAAGATGCATATAACTACGTAGAAGCTAAATGTAGACTGGAGGTCATCTCAGAATTCCCATACCTATGAAATGACTTGCTAACAAAAGGTCAGAGGCAGGATTTGGCCATAATTTATTTAACTATTTCCCTATTATTGAGTTGGAGAAGGAAATGGCAAACAACTCCAATATCTTTGCAAGAAAGCACCAAATGGATCATAAGGAGGAGGTCACAACTGAGAGCAACTCGACAACAACAAAATTGCTAGATATTTATGTTTATAGGGTTTATTTGCTTTTTTCATCTTTATATAAAAAACTGCTATGAAACTCTGAAGAGAGTCTTTTTGTTTTCGATTAAACTTTCAGGGTATGCCTGCAACGGAATTAATATTTTAGGCTAGTGAGTAATTCTTAAAAACAGATGCCCTTTGTTTTAAGTACATAAGAATGAGCCTAGTATATCAAAGGCCTCTTCAACTTTAATCAAAAGGCAAGCATTATGATGTTCGTTGAATTTAGGTTTATTTTATTCTTATATTTAAACTAAGGTTGAGGTTAGCCCCCTGTGAAATACAATTATGTATAGGGAAATGAACATTCAGAATCATGGAACCAACATTTCCTGAAGTTCTGCTTGCTTTAAAAAAGGAAATGATAAAGTTACTGAGAAGTCAGAGTTATTGTGCCTTAAAAAATGATGAATATGGGGTGGAGCCAAGATGGGGGCAGGGACTTACCTAAGCTCTCCCCTAAACTCTACCACATACCTTTAAATAATGACTCCAAACAAATTCTAGAATGACAGAACCCACAAAAAGATAGAGTGAAACAATTTTCCATCCCAAGACAACTTAGAAAGTCAGCAGGAAAGGTCTGTTATACCTGGGTGAGAGTGTAGCACAGTCCCAATGCAGGCCATACCAGCACAGCCCCAGCTCCAGCAAACCAGTAGCAGGCATTGGGAGCCACTGAATCAGCAGCTGCAGTGGCTGCTTCAGGAGCCCTCAGCCCACCAATGGTAAAGGGGTCAAACAACTGGTCAGAAGGAGATTACAGGGGTCTCTTTGTAAGCACTTGCGGCAGGACTCTGTTGCTTTACCCATACTCAGATCAGGGTCACAGTCCTGGATGGCAGTCCCAAGGCAATGAGGAGCACTAACAAACCAGAGCTTGCAGCCACAATGGAGCAAGAACCCTCATTACAATTCCAGGGGAGAAAAGAGTGCTTGTGGTCACTCGCAGACCAGAGCACAGGCCAGGAGAGGAGTAAACACCTCTCCTTAGATCATACCACTTTGGAAGAACTAAAAACTTACAGCTCCTTAGCAGTATCTCTGAAAACAGCTGAGGAAAACCCCTACAGCTTGGGAGAGTGTGCCCTCCACACTGGAAGCATAACCCTACCTTAACAAAAAGCTAAAAGTCAAATAATAGGCTGGGGAAATGAGCAAACAACAGAAAAGAATTCTGACCATAGAAAGTTACTAGGGTGACAAGGAAAATCAAAACACACACTTAGAATAAGATAAAGTCAAAGGTCCTACATCCAAAGACTTCAAGAAAAATATGAATTGGTCTCAGGCCATGGAAGAGCTCAAAAAGGATTTTGAAAATCAAGTAAGAGAGGTAGAAGAAAAATCGGGAAGAAAAATGGGAGTGTTGCAAGAAAATCATGAAAAAAGCCAACTTAGTAAAGGAGACACACACACAGAAAAAAATACTAAAGAAAATAACACCTTAAAAAGCAGATTAGGCCAAATGGTTAAAGAGGTATAAAAAGCCAATGAGAAGAATTCCTTAAAAAGCAGAATTGGAAAAATGGGAAAGGGGGAACAAAAATTCACTGAAGGAAAAAACTCCTTAAAAAGTAGACTTGGTCAAGTGGAAAAAGGAGTTACAAAAGCTCACTAAAGAAAATAATTTCTCAAAAAATTAGAATTGAGCAAATGGAAGCTAGCTACTTTATTAGAAATCAAGAAACAGTGAAACAAAACCAAAAGAATGAAAAAATAGAAGACAATGTGAAATATCTCATTGGAAAAACAACTGACCTGGAAAATAGATCTAGGAGAGATCATTTGAAAAATTATTGGACCACCTGAAAGCCACGATAAAAAAAAGAGTCTAAACATCATCATTCAAGAAATTATCAAGAAAAACTTCCCTGATATTTTAGAAGCAGAGAGTAAAATAGAAATGGAAAAAATCCACTGATCACCTCCTGAAAGAGATCCCAAAATGAAAACTCCCAGGAATATTGTAGCCAAATTCCAGAGTTCACAGATCAAGGAGAAAATATTGAAAGAGACCAGAAAGAAACCAATTCAAGTACCAGTCAGGATAACACAAGACTTAGCAGCTTCTACATTAAAGGATCTGAGGGCTTGAAATATGATATTCTGGAGGGCAAAGGAGCTGGGATTACAACCAAGAATTACCTACCCAGTAAAACTGAGTATAACCTTTTGGTGGAAAATGGGTATTCAATGAAATAGAGGACTTTCAAGTATTATTGATGAAAACACCAGAGTTGAATAGAAAATTTTATTGTCAAATATAAGACTCAAGAGAAGCATAAGGTAAACAGGAAAGGGAACTTAATGGAGATTTAATAAAGTCTAACTGTCTACTTTCCTACATGGGAAGATGAAAGAACTTTCTCATTATTAATTTAGTTAGAAGGTGTATATATAGATAGAGGACACAGGTGTGAGTTGAATATGAAGGGATGATATTTAAAAAATAAAATTAAGGGGTGAGAGAAAATGTACTGGAGAAAAAGAAATGGAGAGGTAGAATGGGGCAAATTATCAAACATAAAAGAGGCAAGGAAAAGCTTTTACAGTGGAGGGGAAGAGAGGGAGGTGATGAGGAATGAGTGAACCTTACTCTCCTCAGAATTGGCTCAGAGAGGGAATAACATACTCATTCAATTGGATATAGAAATATGTTACCTTACAGGAAAGAAGGAGGGGAAGGCGTTGGTGGGGTGATAGAATGGATAGCATATTGGGGGGAGGTGGTAGTCAGAAGTAAAATATTTTGAGGAGGGACAGAGTAAAAGGAGAGAAAGAACAGAATAAATGGGGAGAGGGAATAGGATGGAAGGAAATACAGTTAGCAACTGTGGAAAGAAAATTTTTGAAGCAAATTTCTCTTATAAAGATACCATTTCTTAAACATGAAGAGAACTGAGTCAAATTTATAAAAATAGGAGCCATTCTCCAACTGAGAAATGATCAAAAGATATGAACAGTTTTCAGATAAAGTAATCAAAGCTATGTATACCCGTATGAAAAAATGCTCTAACTCACTATTAATTGAGGAAATGTAAATCAAAACAATTCTGTGGTACTACCTCATACCTATTAGATTGGCAAATAGGACAGAAAAGGGCAAATGGTGAAGGGGACATGGGGAAAATGAGACATTAATACACAGTTGTTGTAGTTGCAAACTCATTCAACCATTCTGTAGAGCAATTTGGAACTATGCCAAGGGCTACAAAACCATTTGACCTAGCAACACCACTGCTAGGTCTGTATCCCAAAAGAGATAAAAAACAAAAATGAAAAGGACCTATATGTACAAAAAATATTTATAGCAGCTCCTTTCTGGTGGCAAAGAATTGGAAATTGTGGGGATGCCCATCAACTAGGGAATTGCTGAACAAATTGTGGTATGTGATTGTGATGGAATACTGTTGTGCTATAAAAAATGATGAGCAGGATGCTCTCAGAAAAACCTGGAATGGCTTACATGAGCTGATGCAAAGTGAAATTTACTGTGTACAAAGCAACAGCAAATACGATTCTCAACTGTGAATGACTTCGCTATTCTCAGCAATGCAATGATCCGAGACAATTCTGAAGAACTTAAGATGAAAAATGCTATCCATCCCCAGAGAGAGAACTGATGGTGTCTGAATACAGATGGAAGCAAACTTCTTTTACTTTGTTCTTCCTGAGGGGTGTGTGTGTGTGTGTGTGTGTGTGTGTGTGCGTGTGTGCATGTGTGTGTGTGTGTGTTGGTCAGTTTTCTTTCACAACTTGACTATCAT